>NW_026128636.1:0-7713 GCF_022985175.1 Labeo rohita
CATCATATGCTGTGACCTTCAGAAACTGTTGATTCTGGAAGTCTGGACAAAAATATTTCACACCTGGAAGACTCTGAATGTCCTTGCTGTTTTCATGTTTATGTTCATATAATGCAGAGATTCCTAAACTTTTTTGTCAGACAAACCCCTTTGACATAAAATATTTACTGAAATATCTCTGAGAAAGTTAATATTTCAATAATTTAACAATACATATATCAATATGGTACATTTAATTTAAGTTTAAATAACAGGGTTCGTACAAGGTGCTTAAAGTACTTGAAGTACTTGTTTGACTTTTTAACATTTAAGGACTGGAAACACCTTGAAAATGGTAATATTCCTGAAGAGGTATTTAAAAGTGCTTAAATTATTGAACAGACAATGTATCTATGAAGTAAGTGTTTAATGTTTTCAGTAAACACATTTTCACGCACAATTCAATAATTAAAAACGTCATACACTGTAAAAAGAAATTTGTTGAGTTAACTTAAAATAATTTGTTACCTGGCTGCCTTAAAATTTTTAAGTTCAGTCAATTTAAAAAAAGTTTAGTCAACTTGAAATGTTAAGTTGTACTAAGTGACAACTTAGATATTTGAGTCAATTCAACTTAAAATTTGAAGGCAGCTAGATAACTTACCCAGCATTTAAGGTTAACAATCCAATTTTGTTAAGTCAACTCAAATATCTAAAAATTCACTTAGTACAACTTAACATTTCATGTTGACTAAACTTGAGTTGATTGAACTTAAAATTTTAAGACAGCATGGTAACAAATTATTTTAAGTTGACTCAACAAATTGTGTTTTTTCTTTGCTTATTTTTAGTGAGCTAAGCCAGTAGTAGAGAACAATGTCGTGTAAACATGACTGAAGACACGAAAAGATGAACAGATGAACCGAGTCATGTACGCTGGGACCGCTCCGTTTTATTCAAAATCGTGACTTCGATCATTCAGTTCAAGCGGTTCACTAACAAAACCCAGATCAAACTAAAAGAACCATTAATTTTCAAATTTCAAAACTGCTTGCAATGATTTTAAAAAAGCACACATAGTACTAATAAGTAAGGACTAATACGTATACATAGGGGTGTAACGATGTATTCGTACCGAACTGTCACGGTACGGGTGTCTCGGTTCGGTGCATGAGGCCTTACAACGAAAGAGTTAATTCACCCTCAATCCAGAAGAGGCCGCCCGCAGTAACGCAACTCTGTTTGATAACCGCCGGTAGAAGAACAGTGAATGCCAGGAGTGCGCACTTGAAAACAAAGTCCACTAGACAGTGATCATGTGCTGATTCTGAACGCTGATTCTCTCACTGACAAAGGAGTATAACGTTACTTTAAAGGATTGTGGATTCAACCGTCTGTGAAATGGAGCTTTGTACTCTTGTATACCTCTCTTATTCAGCACAAATCCAAATATTCCATAATATTTCCATATTTGCGATGCGAGTGAATTTCGAGGGGGGGCAGCGTTTCATTTCCAACTAGTTACATTTTTTAAATTATTTCTACAACCCATTCAAAACAATACGAAAGTGATTTCTACATTTATCCATTCAAAAGACTATTTTGAAAGTGATCTCAGTTCTGCATATAAATAATACCTGCAATGACTTTTAAAAATTCACCATAACAATTTGTGTCTATGGTTTGCTGTAAATAACAGATTTGCCATAATGCTGCAGACTGCAATTAAAATGGAAAGGATTGCGATAAACTAAGACAGGTCCTGCTTTTAATGATTATAAAAAGTTTGCAAAGACTGCATTTTTGTCAGTTTCATACATTTTATATTTTATACAAAAGTTAACATTAAAGTGACCTACAGTGACACTGTTGTCTGATTGTGCTATATTTCATCAATTAAAAAAATAATTCCAAACAAAGACAGGTGACAGCATCTGTAGTGATTATAAAGCACTGTATGCAAATGTGAAACTGAATTTATACAAATTGATTTTATATTTTCATTTTTAATTTTTTACAAAAGTTAAAATTTAGTGCATTAATCTTATAACACTGTTGTATGATTGTGCTATATTTCATCATGTCAAAATTATTTTCCAAACAAAGCCACTGCGCATGCAAAGATGAACTATAGTCTTTGACACAGCAGTCTGGTTTGTTTATTATTTTAATCTGAGTTTTAGAATGAATAATTAATAAAATTGATTTGGTCACAAAAGACTGACTGCCTATGCCACTTGCATAGGAGTCAAATTCACCTACTTTAAAACTAAAATAACAGACACTGATAGTTCAAAAAGACACCAAGTGTGAACATAGCCTTACTGTCTATATGAGGATTTATTACACACATTTATTCTGACATGTTATTTCACTGACAGAAGTTCAGCTGCAGTATTAATGTCATGAAGAGAAAAGAAGAGACTCTATAACATCTCACTGTTACTGATTTCATCATGCAGCTCAAAGCATTATGGGTAGAATCTCTCATCAATCTATTCTGATTCATCAACACAGTTTCACTGATGATCCAGAAAAAACATAAAACCCAGGATAGAGCGGCTGAGTGAATGTGGTCTGGACTGTGTGGATGAGGCTCATTGTGTCAGAGACGCTGTAGAAGGACAGAGTTCCTGCACTGTGATCCACAAACACTCCTATTCTACTGCTGATGGACTTTACAGGGAGATCAGTCCATATGTTATTGTGTCTGAATGAGTAACTGGAGGGAGAGCAGAACAAACTCCAGGACTGATCATTACGTCCAAACAAACACTCAACACCCCGTCCCTTCCTGCTGATGCTCTTATATGACACTGATATATACACACCAATATCTCCACTCCACTCAATCTCCCAGTAACAGCGTCCACACACACTCTCTCTACACAACACCTGAGGATAATACATCAAATCTGTCTGGATGATCAGGATACGACTGATCTGTGAAAGTGTAAGTAATCACTCTGTTGTTCTCAGACAGACGGAGGCGTTTATTCACTGTGTTCAGATCCAGAGTGAGCTGATGGGAATCTGATGGAGATAAAACACATCAGAATCAGGAATTATGAATCTGTTTGATGTTTTCATGTAGCTGAACTCTTCATGTTCAGTGTATCATCAGTGTGTCAGTACAGATGAGCAGATATCCTGTGCAAATCATCATTTACATCATCAATTATAAAACTCTTCTTTCACCTTCTACAGGAAGAACATGAACACACTCAGTGAGTTTTTCTGCTTGTTTTCTTACTGACTTACATTGTAGGAAGTCGTTCCTGGTCCTGGGAACAATGTTGGTGAATGTGACTGTGGAAATCAACAGACATGAACAGTGTGATTCTCATGATCCTGCATCCATTCCTAACACATTTCTAATATGATGTTCTCCATGATATGAGATGATGATGGACTCGTTTCTGAGAGCAGATGAATCTCCAGGACTTTACCTCTGTCTGAGATCTTCTTGAGCTCCTCTTTGCAGAAATCCTCCAGTTTGTCTTTCAGCTGATGAACAGATTCTCTCAGACCATCAAAAGAGACGAGAGAACTGAAGGGATCGTCATTTATGTCTGTAGATTCAGGAGGTGCTGAGAGAGACTGGAAACTCTACAGAAAACAGAAATCAAAACTCATCAGCTCCACACTTCACCCAATAACCTGCACCAACATCAGATTTGACTTGACTGATCTTTAGTAACTCACCTCAATCCAGCACTTTCACAGCATCAGCTTCATTCTTCTCATATTCATTAAATCACATTAGAGCTACAGATTCTAGTATTTGACACTTACACTCTATGTGAACTTTCTAGGAAATGGTTTGATGATAAAACAACTGCTAAGAACATAAATGTCCATCTAACAGCTCAAACACATCAATGGAGTCTCATTGTAGGGTTGAGTAGATTTGCTCAGGAAAAGCAGCTCAAAGGCTACGACTAGATTGACCATTATTTATAACTTTAGAGACACTGAAACTTCATAAGGACCCTTAAGACACACTCAGGTTTTGTTTGGGTACACATTGCCATTTGTAAGCAGTGTCTCTTTCAGAAGAAGATGATCAGATGAGAGTCTGACTGATGATTATATAATAAGACACTGATGAAATGTTTCTCTGTGAGTCTCCTGTCACAGCAGGATGTGTCTCAAGTCCACTATGATGGTGTTCTTCTAGATCTGTGTTACCTGCAGGAACTGGATGTGATCCTGTGTGTGTGAAAGCTGCTCCAGTTCAGCGTCTCTCCTCCTCAGATCATTGATCTCCTGCTCCAGTCGCTCCAGTCGTCCTTCAGCTCGACTCACCGCTCGCTTTTCCTGATCTCTGATCATCTGTATCAGCTCAGAGCGGCTTCTCTCAATGGAGCGGATGAGCTCAGTAAAGATCCTCTCACTGTCCTCCACTGCTGTCTGTGCAGAGCGCTGTTAGGACACACAGTGATTCAGGCTTCAGTGGGACTGAAAGAGACAAGAGAGTCTGAACTGAGACTGAGACAAACTTCTCTTCTTCTCCAGACTCACCTTATGAGACTCCACAGCCTCTCTCAGCTGCTGAAGATCTTTCTCTCTCTGCTGGATTCTCTGCTGGAACGTCTTCTGCGTCTCCTTCAGCTGCTTCTGCAGGACAAACAGATGATAGTGAATGTCACAGAAAACTACTGGCACTAAATCATCATGTGAACAGATGAATCCAGTAAAAGTGGAGCTGATAACTAAACTCCAGAAGTGATGATCAGTTACAAACATCAGACATGAATTATCATGAAGATTAAGGCCTGTTTCTCAGCACAAGTGTAAGTATTATAAAAGTTAAACTGACACAGATGTAGTGTTTCACACTGACAGTGTTTCTGTGTTCTGTGTAATTAAGCTGCAGCTCTACACAGAAAATAAACAGACTATTGAATCACTGCACTGAGTATTAACTTGATCTCTAGTTTTAAATACCTGTTTCTCTGTCCTCTGTGCTGCAGCTGATACAGTGTCGTGGTTTTTATGTTCATAATCGTACACAGCACACATATACATTCCTGATCAGTGCGACAGAAAAGCTCAAGGATCTTCTCATGTTTCTGGCAGATCATCTCCTGCAGTCGTCCAGTGGCATCAGTCAAATTGTGTCTCTTTCCTTTAAACAAACTCTCATGTTGTTCAAGGTGATTCTGACAGTAAGAGTTCAGACACATCAGACAGGACTTGACGGCTTTGTATTTTCTTCCAGTACAGACGTCACACTGCACATCTCCAGCTCCAGCGTAACAGTCAGCAGGAAGTTTGGTCTTCTTCAGTTTCTCCACCACTTCAGCCAGCATGGTGTTTCTAGCTAAAGCAGGTCTTGGACTGAAGGTCTGTCTGCACTGAGGGCAGCTGTAGACTCTCATCTGATCCTCCTGATCCCAGCAGTCTGTAATACAGATCTTACAGTAACTGTGTCCACAGGGAATGGCCACTGGATCCTTCAGGAGATCCAGACACACTGCACACAAGAACTCATCCTGAGAAATTCTGGCTTCTGCCATTTTCCTGCATGAATACAGAGACACAAACACACAACAGCTCAACTACACTTCAGTTTCTCTTTCCCTGAACTCACATAATTCTTGTTTCCTGGTTCTGTGTTTGAGTCACATGAGTAAAACAGGCGTGTCTGGAGCACACACACATTCTTGCATAAAGTGCCTTGTGAAAGCCCTTAAATTGGTCATGTTTATTGTTGCAGCCTTATGTTAAACTGCTTTAAATTACTTTTTTTTTTACCACTTCAATCTACAGTCCATACACCATAATGGCAAAATAAAAAAAAAAAACAGGTTTTTATTTAAACAAATTATTGCATAAGTATTCATACCCTTATGTGGGACACTTGAAATTTCGCTCAGGAGACTTCATATCGCTTGCAGATGTTACTACACTTCGAAGTTAACCTGTGGCAAATTCAGTTGAATGCGTATGATTTGGAAAGGCACACTTGCCTTAATAAAAGGTTTAACAGCTGAAAATGCATATCAGAGCAAAAACCAAGCCCTGATTAAAAAAAAAAAAAAAAAAAAAAAAAAAACGCTGCAGAGCTCAGAAACAGGATTGCATCAAACCACACATCTGGGGAAGAGTTCAGAAAAAATTCTGCTGCATTGAAGGTTCACAGAAGCACGTAGTCTCCGTTACCCTTAATGGAAGAAGTCTGAAACAACCAGAACTCTTCCTAGAGCTGAGCTCCTGGCCAAACTGAACAACTGATGCAGAAGGGCTTTGGTCAGAGTGGTGACCAAGAACCTGATGGTCTCTAGTTGAGCTCCATGATCATATGTGGAGACAAACAGTGTCAGAGACGCTGTAGAAGGACAGAGTTCCTGCACTGTGATCCACAAAAACACTCCTATTCTACGAATGATGGACTTCACAGGGAGAACAGTCTTTTTATTATTGTGTCTGAATGAGTAACTGGAGGGAGAGCAGATCAAGCTCCAGGACTGATCATTACGTCCAAACAGACACTCATAACCCTGTCCCTTCCTGCTGATGCTCTTATATGACACTGATATATACACACCATCATCTCCACTCCACTCAATCTCCCAGTAACAGCGTCCACACACACTCTCTCTACACAACACCTGATACCAATGATCAAATCTGTCTGGATGATCAAGAAATCGAAACTCATCAGCTCCACACTTCATACTGCTTAGTAACTCACCTCAATCCAGCACTTTCACAGCATCAGCTTCATTCTTCTCATATTCATTAAATCACATTAAAGCTACAGATTCTAGTATTTGACACTTACACTATATGGGAACTTTCTAGTAAATAGTTTGGTTGATAAAACATCTGCTAAGAACATAAATGTCCATCTAACAGCTCAAACACATCAATGGAGTCTCATTGTAGGGTTGAATAGATTTGCTCAGGAAAAGCAGCTCAAAGGTTACGATTAGATTGACCATTATTTGTAACTTTAGAGACACTGAAACTTCACAAGGATCCTTAAGCCATGCTCAGGTTAGGTTTTGTCACAGTCTTCAGCTGGTGTGCCCAGGATGGCCACCAGAGTGTCCATCTCACAATCCTCCAGAGGCAGCGGTGCCTGCTCACAATGTCCCCGAAGTGGCAGTGGCAGCTCACAATATTCCAGAAGCGGCAGCGGCGACAGTCACAGCGGCAGCAGTGGCGACGTCCGCTCACAGTCTTCCTGAGACAGCGGTGTTAGCGGCAGTGGCGACGTCCGCTCACGATATCCCCGAGGCGACAGTGACAGCGGCGACAGTAACACCGGCGACAGTGGCGACGTCCGCTCACAGTCTTCCTGAGACAGCGGTGTTAGCGGCAGTGGCGACGTCCGCTCACGATATCCCCGAGGCGACAGTGACAGCGGCGACAGTAACACCGGCGACAGTGGCGACGTCCGCTCACAGTCTTCCTGAGACAGCGGTGTTAGCGGCAGTGGCGACGTCTGCTCACGATATCCCCGAGGCGACAGTGACGGCGGCGACAGTAACACCGGCGGCAGTGACGGCGGCGACAGTAACACCGGCGACAGTGGCGACGTCCGCTCACAGTCTTCCTGAGACAGCGGTGTTAGCGGCAGTGGCGACGTCTGCTCACGATATCCCCGAGGCGACAGTGACGGCGGCGACAGTGACGGCGGCGACAGTGACGGCGGCGACAGTAACGGCGGCGACAGTGGCGACGTCCGCTCACAGTCTTCCTGAGACAGCGGTGTTAGCGGCA
>NW_026128637.1:0-7704 GCF_022985175.1 Labeo rohita
GCACACGGATACATCTTTGAAGGCTCACCCTGACGTTGGGAGAGCACCGCCCCAACACCAGTGCTGGATGCATCCACCTCCACAATGAATGGTTTGTCGGGGTCGGGGTGGTGGAGGATGGGTGCAGTGGTGAATCTCTGGCGGAGGTCGTTGAAGGCCTGAAGGGCTGGTTGGGACCAGGTTAAGCGGGAGGTGCCCTTCTTGACCATAGCCGTGAGAGGAGCAGCTACTGTACTGAAGTGACGGATGAAGCGGCGGTAAAAGTTAGAGAAGCCGAGGAAGCATTGGAGTTCCTTGAGCGTAGTGGGACGTGGCCAGTTTAGCACGGCGTTGACCTTCCTCTCGTCCATAGCTACTCCCTCTGTGCTGATGACATAACCGAGGAAGGAAATCTTGTCCAGGTGGAATTCACATTTCTCTTCCTTGGCATAGAGTTGGTGAACGATGAGGCGTTGCAGCACGGCCCTGACATGTTTGACGTGTTCTGCATAGGAGTTGGAGTAAATAAGGATATCATCAATATAAACGATGACCCAGCGGTTCAGCATGTCACGGAATACCTTGTTGATGAAGGCCTGGAAGAAAGATGGACTGTTGGCCAGGCCGAAGGGCATAACACAGTACTCGTTGTGACCCGAGGTGGTGGAAAAAGCTGTTTTCCACTCGTCCCCTGCGCGAATCCTGATGAGGTTGTAAGCGGAGCGTAAATCCAGCTTGGTGAAGATCTTGGCTGTACGTAGTTGTTCCAGGGCTGGAGGGACGAGTGGGAGAGGGTAGCGATACTTGACAGTTACCTCGTTGAGACCACGGTAGTCTATGCATGGTCGAAGACCGGCATCCTTCTTCTTCACGAAGAAGAAACCTGCTGACGCCGGAGAGGTGGAAGGCCTGATGAAGCCCTTAGCCAGTTCCTCCTGGATGTAGTCGTTCATGGCTACCGACTCAGCTTGGGATAAGGGGAAGATGCGTCCCCTGGGAGGTGTTGCTCCTGGGATGAGGTCGATGGCGCAGTCCCCTGGGCGATGCGGTGGTAGATGGGTGGCTTTGAGACGACTGAAGGCCTCGAGCAAATCCTGATACTCGGTGGGTATCGTGTTCCTGGTGGTGTGGCCCCTGAGAGGGGTTTCTGACCTGGTTCCAGGTTGGAGGCAGTGTTCTCGGCAGTAGAGAGACCAGCGTGAGATGGTGCAGTCAGGCCAGGCGATGGTTGGTCCGTGGAGATTTAGCCAGGGGTAGCCCAGGATGATGGGTGATTGTGGTGAAGATATGATGAAAAAACAGATGGTCTCTAGTTGGCAGGGTTCGATCCGGAGGGTGAGGTCATTGGTGGTGTGGTGAATCTTCCCCAATCCTAGCGGTCGCCCGTCGAGGGCGGCCACTGTGACGTGGAGAACAAGAGAGGATAGGCAAGCGATTAGTAGTGACGAAGTCTGCATCAATGAAATTCCCAGCCGCGCCGGAGTCAATCAAAGCAGTAGTCTTAACCGAAACTCTCCCCGAGCTCAGGGTTACTGGTATTTCACATCGATTAAGAGTAAGTTCTTCACTACTCACCAAGGTAGGCGGGCGTGGTGGTCGAGTTGGACAGTTCGCCCTGATGTGTCCTGGTAGTCCACAATACAAGCACAAGTTGCTCCGGAGCCGTCTCTCTCCTCCAACGATAGCTTAGTAGCGCCTAGCTGCATAGGTTCGGGAGCCGCTTCGGCGGAGGGCGCGGTCAGGACCGACTAGACTTACGGGCTCGCATGACGTTGTCAACTCTGATGGAAAGGTCTATATACTGCTCCAAGGTGAGGCCCTCATCCCTGCAGGCGAGCTCTACCTGCAGATCCGGGTGAAGACCTTTGCGGTAATGGAGCTTGAGGGGTCCGTCGTTCCATCCACTTTGGGCCGCGAGCGTGCGGAAGCTGAGTGCATAATCTGCAGCGGTCCTTCTTCCCTGCCGTAAAGCCATGATTTGCTCCCCCGCCTCGCCGCTCTCAGTGCTGGGTTGGAATATCTCCTTAAATCGCTGTAGGAAGGCGGAGAACGAAGGAAAGGTGGGACGGTCCAGGTTCCAGACAGCGGTGGCCCATTCCAGTGCTCTCCTGGAGAGGAGTGAACAGACGAACGCTATTTTGCTTTCCTCTGTGGGGTATAGGTGTGGCTGTTGGTTGACAAAAAGTGTACATTGAAGAAGAAACCCCTTATACTTTGTTGACGAACCATCGAATTTCTCCGGGAACGCGAGACGCGGGCTGGCCGTAGCGGGCGGGGCTCCCGGTGGAGGTGCAGTCGCGGGGGTTGGCGCGGCTGGGGGAGTTAACTGTAAGCCTTGCAGCGCTCTCACTAATTGTCCCGTGAGATCAGTTAGACGATCCAGTTGTTGCTGGTGAACCAACAGCGTGGAGGCTTGAGCAGATAACTCCGTTGTAATCTGTCGCACCGTCGCGGGATCCGCCGGTGACGCGGCCTGAGCAGTCGCTGGATCCGATGGCGGCAAAGTTTTCTGTAACAAGGTCATTGACTGATCCGGAGACGTAGGATCCATTTGCGACAACTTTATTGGCAGCGCGGAGTATAACAGGCAGAGTTCAAACAACAGCAGACAGGGGTAACATAGATAATCCAAAGCATAAACGAGAGTCCAGGCAAAAGGTCGGGGCAGGCGGCGGAGAATCATAAACAAACTAACAAACAGAACGGTCGGCAACGGGTGGGCAAAAAAAACAAGAAAAACGCTCAGGATTGATAGTCAAACTAACCAAAACTTCGCAGAGAGGCCCGCGAAGCTGGCGGTCTCTAAATGGCCGACAGAGGGGAAGAGATCTGGGGGGACCCGGAACCGGAAGTGGCGATCCCAGGCACGGGGTTGTGGGAAATGAAGTGAGTTAAAAGTCCGGAGATGGTTCCCGCTGACGGCGGTTAGAGGGAGCCACAGAGACCGCGTTCGTGACACTTTGAGTCTTAACCTTACTTCTTGCTCCACTGGCTCTGTCAATGAGCCCATGCAGGTAGATATTTCAGCTCAGTCCCACAGAATGTATTGTGGTATAACTGGCCGTTTGCTTCCTGACTCCCTGACTCATCGTTCTCATGTTTTGAAAAATTGCATCCCAGACCATTATTCTTCATAGCCGAGGGGCTCTGTCAACAACTTCACCTTCCTACTGTTCCCTTCTCTGGGGCATTTCCCATTGAAAGGTTTCATCAAGCATTTTTTTCTGGAGGTGGGTGCCTGTCTAACTGAGAGACTCCCACTCCATGTTCTTGGGGGTCCCACTTCTAAAGTAGTCCTTGCCAGACCCTGGTTAGAGCAACAATATGTGCTATGTTTTCGAAAGAAGTCCCAAGCAAGTACATGAACTTCTGAGATGTCTACAGTCCCCAAAAAAGCCAGCCAGCTTCCTCCTCACCATCTCTAGGACTGTGGTATAGACATGCTTGCTTGCTTTCCACTGAGTTCTGAAAATAAGGAACCACTATGACATTTGCTAATAATACTGTTGCAATGTATTTTAAATATGTATCAATCTTGTTAAAATCAGATTCAGTGTTAAAATTCAGATTCAGTAATGTCAGTGGCCGACACTCACAGTTTTACAATGTAGATTTTCTTGTGGATAGTTTGCTCATCTTTTGAATACATATTGCTCAAGATAAGGGATTTTGGTGCTTCTGCTGATGCTTTAAATTAGTTTTTAAAACAGATGACATGACAAATAGATGACGTAACCAGGACCAGGTTAGTTTCCCAGCATACAGTGCCAGAGTGACTGAGCATGAGCTATAATAAATTTACTTTATGGAACCAAATCTTTTGACATTGAGTCAGACCAACTGGAATAAGCCTGGCTTGTTTTGTAAACTTGTTTTATGAAACAGGCCACGGATCTTGGAAAAAAAATAAAAATAATTGAAAGGTAGACAAGTAAATATCACATCTATATTTGTTATAAAGTGTTTATTTACACCTTGGCTATTTACATAAACCAGCATTGTTTGGTTGGGCCATGCATGCTAATAAGCAACTAGATAATAGTGAGAAATGGTCCCTATTCTAAATTGTTACCGTAAGTACATGTATCATACTGATCATCGAAAAATCTTTATTTTCATGTTTTTCAATCATCCTTATTGCTTGTTCATTTCAGATCATTGTCTTGAGATGATTCACATTCTCAAATCAGCAGCTGCAGTATCTCTCATCTGTATCAGTGCAGTCACTGTGACTCTGACTGATGGAGGTTTTTGTACGACTCTTTATCACTGTCTGAACACCAAAGTGCTACCCGGCCAGTGTGCACTCTGACAGTAATAATCTCCTGTATCTTCAGTCTGGACTCCACTGATGGTCAGAGTGAAATCACTGTTAGATCCACTGCCACTGAATCTAGATGGAGTTCCAGTGTAATGGTTTGTTGCAGCATATATGAGGAGTTTAGGAGCTTCTCCAGGTTTCTGTAAGTACCAGTGTAACTCATCACCACCCCACACTCTACTGCTGGTTTTACAGTTTATTCTGACGTCTTGCCCTTGAGCTGCTGTTATTGATGGGCTCTGAGTTACAGTGTATTGTCCTCTACACTCTGAAAGAAAGAATAAGAAAAAAAATAAGGATGAACAGCAAATTATTAATAATTTACACATCAAAAAATTAATTTATTTGTTAAAAGTTTGCTACACAAACCTTGAGCAAACAGTGTGAGTGTCCAGATGAGGATGCTGATGTTGTTCATTGTTGTTGTTTTGTCTTGTGAGATGATGAAGATTCTGTTCTGTTCTGCTCTCAGTCATGAAGTGTTAAACTCACAGCACTATAAACACTCAGAGCACTGATGCATGTGCTGACAATGCAAAGAAGTGGGCAGGATTTGTGCCACTAACAAACTAACCTGTGGAGAAAGTATACTTCAAATCTTAAACTTGCAAATAATATATCACTCACTTTAAAGACAACTTAAGTGTTAAGAGAAGTGTTAAGAGAATACAGTTTCATGGCTTTGTTTCTTAGCATGTAGCACTTAGTTATCATATGTAATTAAGTTTTGCTTAAACATGCATTTTAAATCTTTGTTATTTTGTCTTGCTTTAAAAATGTATACCTATGTTTATGATTTTGATTCTGATAACTGATTTTAATTTTAGTTGAAGTGTGTTGTCCAATACAATTGTTAATGCATTTTAAATGTGTTTATAATATAGACAGTGTTGGGAAGGTTACTTTGGAAATGTAATAGGTTACAGATTACAAGTTACTCTATTTAAAATGTAATAAGTAGTGTAACTTTTCAATTATTTTATTAAAGTAATGTAACTTATTACATTTGATTACTTTTTGATTACTTTTCAAAATTTCTAATATTTTCAACTGTTAATCATTTTGAAACATTTAAACCAGGCAGAGTTAACCTTACAGTAGCACTTAACACTGATTACTGTCAGACTTTCAAAATCCTTTATCACTTGAATTAAAATTATAATAAGTAAGGGACAATATACATCTTTATTTTGCGATAACAACTGGCTGGATGTACATTATCTCACTTATTACACAGCTGCTTGCCACAAAAGTAAATAATTAGACATGAAACACTGATCTGAGCTGAAATATTTGAACGCAAAGCTTCCATGAAGAAATCAGTTGCTAGCAAGCAACAAGTTGACAGAATTAAGAAACTGTACTCATACTATTGATTTGAGTTTTAATATTTTATTAGCTAACCAAACGCAGAGCTTCCACCAAGAAAAACTATTAAGCGTATAATGTCGACTTAAGTTGCCCGGATGAGTGTTATTAGCTTTTACCAGATGTTATCGAGGAATAACATACCTTGGAATGTCATGACTGACCTGTGGAATCAAACATTCCACAGAGCCATGTAATCATTTTATTTAAAGCACAGCCACAACAAATTCAGACTTAACACCTCTTATTTACTTTGAGATCATTCTGAGGTTAAATACAGGTTTTAAATTAAGAAACACAAGAAATACTTTAATAGCTATGATACTGGTTTTGAAATCAAATGTTTGCATAGTTATGACAAGAAACACTGGCATCTAACAATGCCTTGGAAAAAAAAAATTCATCTTAAAAAAAAATAAAGTATATGCATAAACCCAAATAGGAAATATAACAGTTATTAAATGAGCATGTCCTATTCTGTGTCCTAAACTCCTTAGACATTGGTGTTTCATTTTAGAGCAGTCAATGCAATTTATGAAAGAAGTCAATTAAATCTGTATATGGGTGTGTGTGTGTACTTGTTTTTGCTACATTGTGGGGACCAAAAACCGGCCTGCGGTCCCCACAATGTTAAAAAATTATTAAAAATAGTAAATGATGTTTATCTGAAAGTGTAATGATGCAAACATGTTTTCTGTGAGGGCTAGGTTTAGGGTTAGGGTTGGGTTAGGGGATAGACAATATTGTTTGGTGAGTATAAAATCTATATAATATATCTATAGAAGTCTATGAAAAGTCCCCACAATTCACAAAAACAAACACATGTGTGTGTGTGTGTGTGTGTGTGTGTGTGTGTGTGTGTAAAAAAATTCAGATGTAACACCCTTTGTAATCATTAACATTTTCAAAAGTAACTGTAATTTAATTACACTTTTTTTTCTCAGTAACTGTAACTAATTACAATTACATTTATTTTGTAATTAAATGACGTAATTCCGATATTTGTAACTGGTTACTCCCCAACACTGATTATAGAAAGCATGTTTATAATGTTATGAAGTACACTGGTAAGTAAAATTAGATTTTTTTTTTTTTTTAATGTTTTCTAAATTAACAGCATTTTTTGAATACATTAATACTGCAAAAATACATTATTAAATACATTATCTGCAAAAATGAAACTTGGATGGCTATACTGCAGAGCAATCACTGTATGCAGTGAAATATGTGCACGGTGTCGGTGTCATTTGATGGTGGATGTCATGAATAACAATCAAAATGTTTTTGAAATCACTGAAAACGACAGTTTTGAGAATATGGTTGAGTTTGCGGATATATAAGCTAGATGCTGAATGTACTGGGGAAGATGACAGTGAAATCATCTGCTCAAATTGAACCCTTCCAAGTTTAAGAAATATGCTTTATTTTATTATTTTGTGACTGTTATTAAAATATCAACAGAGTTTTCCGCTATTGCAGCAGATAGAGATCCATCCACGTTAGGTATAGCCTTGTTCCGGGTCGCCAAAGACCTGCATATGTAATGATTGGCAAAACATTCATGCATTTGTGTTACTCTGTTAAACAACTTAAGCATTGTCTGTTTTCTTGCAGTTTAAAGTCTTAAAATGTCTTAAATTTTGCAATATTAAGCCTTAAATCCAATTAAAGCCAAACAATCTAATTGCAAAATTACAACAGTAAAAGTTAGCAGGTTATCTCAGACATACTGATCTCCAGAGAGAAAGCAGTTTTACCTGTATCACTTTCTGTGGAATAAAGTCCTGGTCAGAATCAGATGTATTACAGTAGCTACTTAAACAGGTCCTGCAATAATGTGTTTAATTACCCCCCATATTCCCACCTAAAATTAACATCTGCACTGGACAAAATATTTAGCACAGCCTTTTATGCTTAACTTGAACAAGAAAGCATTAAGCATTAAATTTACCTTTCTCATACGTCAACACATTGTTACAACACTAATTATATGTTTTAAAACAAATTATAAGTAAACTGTTTGTATTTCTTGAGAA
>NW_026128638.1:0-103422 GCF_022985175.1 Labeo rohita
TAATTAAAATCCTCATATTGAAAATTCAGAGACAAATCCAGCTCAACAAGGTGCTCCTGCAAAATCATATACACATAACGTCCAAAAGACACTACGTGCTTTAAAAGAGGTGACTTGGTACCAATCGGAATCATCTTTATCGGTGAGACTATTTTACCATAACGTGCAAGCAAGTTGGTCAACACTTCATTAGGGATAAAAGGTGGCACATTTGACAATGTCACTTTTCTTGACGGCGTAGACAAAGGGAGCACTGGTGTAAAAATACCATTAATCACAATCCCGTTCTGCACTAACTGATTTGCTAGATCAACTGTTTTCGCGAACACCACGACAGCGCCATTCATACGGGACGCTGACAAAATATTCTCGTGACCAATTTCTTCCCCCACTGCTAGTCCACAATCCTCTACACTAGCAGTTGAATCTATTTTCACACCATGACGCCTTGTCAGTGAATTAAAACTCCCGCTGCCTGGGGCAGCCATGCTTCCAACACATGAGAGCGGATGCCCCGGCTAAACGCAACACTCACTCCTCCATTTCCACAAAACGCCTAACAATAAACAACAAAAAATAAAACAAACAAAACCAAAGTAACCCAAAAAAACAAACAAAGATAGAGAAGTGTAGGCCACTCGTACCTCACACAGCAGCCACACGCTCTCACTCACCGCTCCGCCCACTCACCCAGCACATGCGCACGAGAGAGAGAGAGAGAGAGCGAGAGAGAGAGAGAGAAAGAGAAACACCTTTGAATGTCAATGTAAAAAAATATCACTAAACACATTAATGATGTTATCACAATGTACAAGACTTGCTTTCAAACATAATGACTCACCAAGAACAGCAACAATGAAGATCTTTTGAAGTCTGTTAAACCCACGGGCATCTAGATAATAAAGTCCAGAGTCTGTGGTTCTGATGTCTCTGATTGTCAGAGATCTGGTCTGATGATCCAGCTTCAGTCTGTCTCTGAATCTCTCATTCCCATCATTACACTGAACATCCGTACAGATATAACTATCTTCTTTGTAAAGATAATATCTACGAATTACAGCTATGTCTTTGTAATTAAAACTCCATTTAATATGTTGAAAATATCTCATCTCGTGTTGGTCTGATGTATCATTAGCGTGTAGAGTGACTGAATCTCCCTCCTTCACAAACACTGGCACTCCAACTACATCAAGAAAAGTATCTGGAGGGGAGGGGGAGGGGGGGACAGTTAATAAGCGAGTAGAGAAAATATGTTTTGATTCACAATGTAACACATGCAAACAAATAGCAAAAGAATTTAACATTCACTCATCAGACAAACATACATGAGTCTCATGGATGAATTTATACTTAATAAACATCATACAACCCAAGAATACTAACAGATGAATATCACTTAGAATAATACTTCAATATATTGTGCTGTTTTCCACAAATCCTGTTTTGTTTTTTGTTTTGTTTTTTGTTTAATACAAAATATTGTTATTTGATGTCCTGCTTTTTCAATCTTAATTAATTTACATTTCTAATAATTTGGCATGAGGTTGTAAAAAAAACAAACAAACAAACAAACAAACAAAAAAATTTTGTTTGTTTGTTTGTTTTGTTTTTGTTTTTGTCCCCCCCCACCTTATGCGACTCTCATTGTATTCAAAGTACAACACAATGTCTTATTTTGCTTCTATGTACTGACCCCCTATTTTTTTTATAGCATGAGGCCATGTACTCTTAGATTAATTTGTACTAACACCCCATTGTCAAATCCATAATGTTTATTAATGCCTCTATATCAAAGGCTGACTAAAACCGTCACGTCCAAAAGAGAGAGAGACTGTACCAAATAAAATGTCTTACAGTGGTCAATGGAAGTACAAACAATAAATTATTTTTGTCGAATTAAAAGCTAGAAGCGATTATACTGAACAAAACGGCATCCCGTTTGCTTGTATTATTGACCGAAAAAAAGACAGTATAAATGTCTTACCATCCGCGCGTAAAGGCACCAACAAAAAGAGAAAAATAAACACAGGGGTCATCGTCAATGTTTGCTAAAAGCTAAATGCAGATTAAGTAAAAGTAATCTGTCGTTGCCCTGCATTAACAGCGACATTAGGCCATATTGCGCTATATAAACAGAAAGTAACAATTTGTGAGGCTCCCTACAAACTTTAATGCGATGACGTGTGAAGTTTTGTGGGTTAAGGCGAGAAGGAACACAGCTCTGGATACTGGGCATGCGCAAAACAATCTAACGTTATTTTTGTCACACGTTACAACAGTTATACTGTTTTTGTATTATAGTAAGGGCTACGTTTAGGGTTGGGGTAGACGTGTAGACGTTAAAAACATTAATCTAATAGGTAGAACAATTCATTTCATTGTTAGTGTCCAGTCGGAGCTGTATCTTTTTTTTTTTTTTTTTAATTAATGCTTGAACAGACAGTACAAGAACATAGCCAAGGGATCACATACAAAACTATAAAATAATAACCAGTAATAATAAATTAAACAAATGACAAACACAAACGCTTACACATTAATAATAAAATTAAAAAAAAAATGGTTACCAAAATAAATAATAAATAAAAATAAAGAATAACAAATAAAAACACCACAATGTGAATGACATTAAAGCATCTAAATACATGGACTTTCTTTAAATAAAAGCTATAGGTAGCTTAGAATGGAGATAGTTACATTTCAAAATAAAGGAAAGGCTACCAATTTTATCAAAAAATGTGGTTGGGGATAAAATACAAATGGATTTAGGATTAGCGAGAGATCTTTTAAGCCAATTCATTTAAAAAAAATAGTTATTGTGTCAGAGAAATCTAAAAAATCAACACCCCCATCTGCTCTACTATTGGAAAGCACTTCCTTTTTTTAATTTATGAGGTTTATTTTTCCAAATAAATTTAAAGAAAATATTATTAATTTCTTTGGCCACATTATTTTCAACAAATAAAAATAGAGATGCATATACAAAATGAGAAAGACCCTCAGCCTTGGACAATAGAACACTTCCATACAATGATAGGTCCCGTTGTAGCCAGGAATTAAAAATAATTTTAGACTTGACTATCCTGGACAAAAAATTCAAGTGCTGTCTTGCCAGAAGATTTTTGGTGATCTATATGCCTAAATATTTAACTGTGGATTTAATTGGAATATTTTCAATAGAGTCATAATTTGAATCATGAATAGGCATTATCTCATATTTTGAGATATTTACTTTTAAACCAGAAGCACAAGAAAAAAATGTAAATTAAATCTAGAGCCTTTGATACTTGTGATTCATCCTTTATTCGGCCCTCCAGGATCAAGGTTCCCCACCCCTGGCTTAATGTTAAATGTTGTTCACCATTCTTCTGCAGTTTGTCAATTATATTACTGCTTTTTTCTGTATATGACACTGAACATGTTCCACTGGTCACAATTGAAAGCTGAACTCAGAAATAGCATGTATCCATCAGGCAGGCAAAAATATAGAGTAATACTAAATAAGTAAACAAATAAAGGAGTGGAAATGGTATATAAGACAGTGAATGATCCTTTGCTACCATCTAGTGGTCATTAGTGGCAGAGCTAGAGATTATAGATGGGGTGGCCAAGGCTAATTCAGGGGGTCCATACCATGACAGAAAATCTGTGCATAACTCCAACTTGGCATAAAAAAATAAAAAATAAAAATAAAAATAAACCATGAATAAATCCTGCGATTGCTGATTACTTCACATTACCCCATATTAGTTAAACATACCATAACTTGAAATGAAGAGTTTCGTTGCAAAACGAGATATATCCATTTTGAGAAATGTTGGTTATTTGACATTATTATTTAAGACATCAACAGTCAAGTTCATTCACAATTGTTGTACATGAAACTATTACTTGAGCTCAGTGAAGGCCAGGGACACAATATTTTTCAAATCCAGGATATTTTTTATTTAATTTTATGTCCATAAATAGTTCATAAATAAGTCAAAAACCATGCCAAAATGCAACATATTTATCTTAACATTGTCAAACATCTTAAATTGGTTAAAAAAAACAATACATCATAAATATATGGAATAGTATATACAAAGATTGATTAATAATAATAAGATTCTGAGTTAGTTTTGGCCAGAACATACACAACATAACATAACATATAACTTTTTTTTTTTTTTTTGCAAAACGCTATAAACGTAGCCTACGTGACTGACAGCTCGCCTACAGTATAAACAATTAAATGGTAAACGTTTTTAGTTAGCCTATTGAATCCTCTTTTTAAAAATACATGTTTTTTTGTTTTGATATTATCGTTAAATCAATGAGCAAACTCGGAGCACTTCACCGGCATTGACTCTCTTCCCAGGGGATGCTGCGCTCGCGTGATCCTGACGTCTGTCCTAACCACCGCAGCATTTTGATTTTAGCTTATTTCGCTGTCCAGCTCAGTCCTCTTTGCTCATCCGCTATTTCCTATTTCTTGTTTGTATTTTCGCGCTCTTGTCGTCGTTGATTGGACCCGCAAACCGAAGCGTACAGTATCTGCGCGCTGCTGCCAATAGGTATCTAAAGCGTCACCCGTAGTGTAGTGTTCATGTGAAATGTAGGACGGAGGGGACAAACGACCCAGAGCGTCTCTGACATGATTTGCATGATTGGCTCATGCATCACCGGCCAAACTGGCTGGTAAGTTTTTAGCTTCATGCTTGTTTTCTTTATTTAATAAAAGCACCGTTTGCAACGTTTTGTTGATATTGTGAGTGCACACAAATAAAAGTAGACCCTTAACAGTTCCGAATGATGTATTACTTTTACTTTTATGAGCAAAAATGACGGAATATTTTAAATTGTTTCCACTGAAAAAAAAAAAAAAAAAAAAAAGCAAGTTATCACGCTGGCGCCTCCATGTCCTGCAAAGCGGGAAAAAAAAGACGGGTTCGGGTCGGACTCGGGCCGATAATTCTGATAAGCTGTCGGACAAGGGCCGGGCTAGGGCATATATATGAGACCCGTGCAGGGCTTTAAAAAAACATTTATCCCAATACTTTAGTTATTATTTAATGTTTGCAACACAGAAATGTAGCCTACACCATGTATGCAGCTCGTGAAACTTGTTCAAACATAAAGCTTATCTTACATGAGTCATAAATGAGTTATATTGTTTCAAATCAAGAAACAGGTTTGGGTTGTTTGATAATGTTAATAATAAGAATAACAATAATAATTTTAATAGTAATATCAATTTTTGTCTCTTAGAAATGCACATTTGATAGTAGCTTGAGGATGCAGAGGTAATTTTTTGTTTATTATCAATCAGTAACATCTGTAAAAATTGTAGCAGAGTTTTATATGGTTAAATTTATTCTGAAGGTTTTTTTTTTTTTTTTTTTTTTTTTTTTTAGTTAAGCATTGGTATAGTAGCAAGAATACATTTTAAATCATGATAAACACAGTTAAAACCACACATAATGTTACCTAAATACCATGGTAAATACTACATGTTTTATAGGTAGCCTATTTGTATGAAAAACGGTATAAAATCATTCAGTATAAATACACACATGCTATAGCTTAATCACAAATACATACATACATACATACTATAATTATATACCATTACTCCTGTAATAAAATTCAGTGTGAATATCCCACATTGCTGCCACAATACCATGGTGCAGTGAGTGTTACTACAGTAAATCCATGGTAAATGATGGCGGTGTGTAGAATAAAAAGTCTTCTGACTGTCTCGTTGCACACAGCTTTAAACTAGTTTGAATCACAGAGTCATTTGTGTTCATCGCCGAATTCAAGTGTTTCACACTGAATCTCACAGCGCTGTTTAGTGCTGGCCTGATGGAGCCGTTCACATATGGCGCCTTTTGCCCGCTCAAGTACGTTATTTCAAATGTCGGCGCGCGGCAGCTGCACTCATAACGGAAAGGACGCGCATGGCATGGGGGAATGAGGGAATGAATAACCAGCGCTCTCTCCACCCTCAATATCACGACTGAGGTGAGTTCCTTGGGCAAGGCACCGATCCCCCAACTGCTCCCGGGCGCCGCGGCGATAGCGATATAGCTGCCCACTGCTCCGCGTGTGTGTGTGTGTGCGCGCGCGCACTTGGGTGGGTTAAATGCAGAGCTCAGATTCTGAGTATGGGTCACCATACTTGGCCTCGCGTCACGTCCTTTCCTTTCCTTTCCTTTTTAGTTAGGAGGTCAAACATTCAAGAAGCTCATAATTCATGTACAGTTCTAAGGTCTGAAGAGACTTATGAAATCATGCAGGAGAGAATTAAGCCAGTCACTTGAGTTTGTAGCAAAACTTTTTATGGTGCTTGAGTGTTGTTGTCTTGTAATGCACGTGATAATTCATACTCAGAAAGTAGAACAGAACATTAAAACAATTCAAATAGAGACCAAATTTTTTCAAGCATGATAGAGAGCTGTAGACAACTACACAACCTATTATAGCCTACATACTAATAACATCCTAGATATGCTATGTAGCCTAATCTGCACACATTGGGGAGTCGCGCTCTAAATGCGGAGTATTAAAATTGCTTTTGAAGGCGCGTGCGCGTTTTACTTTCGGTTTTGTTTGAACGATCGCGCGAACTCTCTGCGGCACTGAACGGGATTTTGAAAAGTGCCCAGTGGAAATTCGCCCCTGGTACATCGTATGCTATATTAAAGGTCTTTTTAAAAACACTATTTTAATGCATTAAGTCACGTTAAGCGTTTTAAAATGCCCCGGCATCTGGAGATTCCGCCGAAAGTGCCGCTGCTTCCTTTTACACTGAAATGCCTTCCGTTTGCACTGAAAAGTTCACGCACATACACATATATGTATATACTCAACTCGAGCGTCTTACCTGAAATTTATTTTGTATGTTTGGTTGAGTGTTTTATGGGTGTACAGTCATGTGAAAAAGTTAGGACACTCTTTTGAATTCCATGGTTTTCCGTATCAGGACATCATTAAAAAATGGTCTTTGGCTGGTCTTAAAATTTTGAAAATAAAACCTCAGATGAACAACAAAACATGACCAATTGCACTGTGTCATTATTTACTGAACAAAAATAAACCAAAATGGAAAAGCCATGTGTGACAAAGTTAGGACACCCTTACTGTTTACATTGGAATTAAGAGGGTAAATAAACAGTCAACCACTGATAATTAAATACCTTTGGTTCCCAAACTTTTTCTGCCGGGCCCCCCCTTTTGCAGAATAAAAATAAAAAATAAAAAAATCAAGCCCCACCCCCGCATTTACACAGAAACATAAACACAACTTCATAAGGGTTTATTTGAAACATAATAATTAAAATTCAGTGTGTGACAACTTACTGAAAAAAAGTAAGTTTTTTTTTTTTTTTTTTTTTTTTGTACTAGGTAACAGCATTCATTGTTTTTTAAACAGATTTTCTCTTTCTTCTCTTTGTTGTAGTTGTGATCTTTGAAGCAGATTCATCATCTACTTTACGTTTACCTGGCACTTGTTGTCTTTTCAAAAACCTGTCCATGCTTAGAGCAGAACTACTATGCATCAGTCATTCATAATTTTACTCGGCTAATAGCAATTCTCATTTGTGATATCAATTGCACCATCTAGTGGTCTGTTATTTTACGACAAAACCCGCTACAACTGATAACTGATAACAGCTGCAGCGGGTACTGCGAGTCGTCTTGAGGTAATAAAATATGATGAAATTCATATTTTGTGTTAAATAATTTACATATGTGGCAAGTAGGCTGTATAATAAGCAAGATAATTTCACAGTGGGGTCTTGTATCACCCTGAAAACTTTTTTTTTTTTTTTTAATTATTATTATTTTATTTTTTTTACATAAAAAGCTGAAACTGCTTTGTAATAATTATTTATTATTACATTAATTAATATAGTCATTTTTAAATTTAACTCAATAATATTAATGATACTGAATCAAAAAAAAAAAAAAAACACAAGCCAGTCACAAGCCAATAAAATAACCACGTTTATTGAAAGTAACATTAAAATTGGGCAGAAAATATATGAATATTAAATCTCAATATATTATTTTATTCAGTTCTATGAAACAGAATCAGATATAACTTTTTTTGACTAATTATCAAAATAATGTATAGTCCTACAAAGCTATTATTATCAGAGCATGTGAGCAGAGCATACGTCACGAGAGGGTAGCGTCATTTTGCTTGCATTTTACCAGTGTTGTCCAGTCCAGCAGTACTACAGCATGTTACAGCACAGTATGTGACGCTATTGCAAACAGGAACAAGTATACATAGAAACTGTATGTCGGCGCGTTATTTGAGCGGTCTTTGTATTTCCGTTGAGCATAAGCGGTACACGAGTGGAGCATTCATATGGGCCGTGATCAACTCAACGGAGCGCACATTCATAGAGCGGAATATTGAGCGGAGCGTCACACATTGTGTCACACAGTGTGTGCTGAATACTGCCGGACTGCGCGGCAGATATTTTCGGCCGTTTATCTCTTTCGAATCTCTATAAAAAATCGGCTGTACACTAGCCTTGCCGCGCCCCCCCTTATCATAACTCCGCAGACAAATGCGAGGGCAACTGTCCGACATCTAAAGTTGGGCCAAAATTGGGTCATGCAACAGGACAATGATCCCAAGCACACCAGCAAATCTACAACAGAATGGCTGAAAAGAAAATAGCCCAATAGCCCAGTCCAAGTCCAGAGCTCATCCTGACACAAATGCTGTGGTGAGAGCTGTGCATAAGCAAATGCCCACAAACCTTAACCCTTTCACACGTACGATCACACCAGTGTGATCAGTCTTGGCTGGTCCCTGGAGCGTACGATCACACCGGTGTGATTCGAACGTTCAGCACATCACGTGATCAACTGCTGAATTCAAATCTGCTTTGGCGGTTTGGCTGGCGCTAAACCAGATCGGACGCGCTGAGCGCTTGTCATATTATCGCAACTATTCAGTGTTTTCAACAATAAAATGCTTCTTTTAGGTTCCAGACATTTAAATACACATAAGTCCTAGTAAAACGATGCATTTATAGTTAGCAAAATACAAGCCAATGTCTATTGAACCGGCAATAATGATCCTTACAAATGTTATCTGACGACATGTTTTATTGATATCATATACACATTGTGTAGGTAACTATAAAGTTTACTCTGCTCTTCTCCCAGCTAACCAGAGACTTACTTTAATGTTTTTCGGGAGGAGAGGATGAATTTGCGTTTTGTAAATCCCACAGCTTGGATTCAGCGCGAACTAACATGGCGGCGCCCATCACCCGGCATGGATCAACTGACACGCTCATTATAAAAGTGTTTAAACCTCCAATTACACTTACTTGCACATATTTCAGAATCGGAATATCAGATATTTCATAATACATTGAGCACGTTTGTGAATATTAATAATAAAAAGGGAAAAACTATATAAAAGTGATGCATGTGTGCTATTGTGGCTGCGTTATATCACGTGACAAACACGACGCGTCGCCATGGAAACAGTAAGGCTATACATTCTAAATAACGGTCGCCTAAAAAAACTCACTCTGGGGGCTCAGCTAGAATATTTTAAACTCACGTGTGAAAGGGTTAATAAACTGGTGCAATGTTGAAAAGAAGAGTGGTCCAAATTCCTCCAGAACGATGTGAGAGACTGATAAAGTCACACAGAAAATGCTTCAAGTTATTGCTGCTAAAAGGGATCTACAAGCAATTGACTCATAGGGTGTCCTAAGTTTGTCACACATGGCTTTTCCATCTTGGCTGTATTTTTCTTAAATAAATAATGACACTGTGTGATATGTCATGTGATGATGTTTATTTGAGGATTTATTTTCCAAATTTTAAGACCTGCCAAGGACCAGATATATTTTTTTATTATGTCCTGATACAGAAAACCATGAAATTCAATAGGGTGTCCTAAATTTTTCACATGACTGTATATGTGTGCAACGAGTTTATATGTATGTGCAAGTGTTTATTGGTGTATATGCATGGATCAAGTTTATATGTATATGCGAGTATGTACAGGTGTGTATGCATGGATCAAGCTTATACATATAAGCGAGTGTCTATTAGCGTATGCATGCGTTAAGTTTATATGTATATACAAGTTATTCACAAGTGTATATGTATTCATTACTATCATAAGATGTCATTTCTAGGTGTATATGCATATTATTGAAAAAAAATAGATTACAGTATAGAGCATTATGTATATGTATTGGAGCTATTAAGTCAACACCCATCAACGCAGTTACCCTTGAAATTAAGAAAAAAAAAAAAAAAACTTGCACTAGCATATTGGATACAATTGAAAGCAAGTGGAAAAGAAAATCCTACAAAGGAGACAATACAGGATTGTTGGGAGTATTCCAAGTTTCAGACGCAGAGGTTTGAATTGTACGGGGAAAATATTGCAAGGGAATATGTAATGGAGGCTTTAAATTTCACCATGCTCGTCCAAGTTAGTAATATTCCACCATGTTTTTTTTTTTTCTCCGAAGGTTAAAAGAGATCTTAGTATCATGGAAAAGAAGAATGAATGGAGAATGGAGGAAATAGGAGTTAATACTTTTTTTTTTTATAAGGACAAGTTACTACCTCAAAATTTATACAGATGGATCTAAGAATAAACAGGAATGTGTGGGAATTAGAATACATATCCCAGAATTTAGGCTTAATATTTTCAAAAGATAGTTAGATCAGTTATCTGTATGTTGTGGAAGAAAAATTATCTGACCTTCTTTGCAAAGAATAAACTAGTGAAAAACAATGGACTGAGTTTGTCTCTTATTCTGGTGAGAGTCCTTTTTATTTTGCCACAACAATATACAGCAGAAGTTGTGGCAGTCATCACTGCGTTACAGTGGTTGAAGAGGTCAGACCTGATAGGGTGTTAATATGCACAGATGCCTTAGCTGTAAAAAGCACACAGTCAATAACATCGGTCAAAGAAGATCTTCTGATAGAACTCTATCACAGTTTGTTAAGATTACATAGGGCTGGCATATATGTTCAGTTTTGTTGGGTGTCAGCACACAAAAGAGTGAAAGGGAATGAAAGTGCAGACAAATTAGCAAAAGGAAAAAGAAATATCAGTTCACTGCAAAAAGAAATATCAGTTCCAGTACCTCTTGGAAAATGGTGAGAGAAAAGGAACAATCCAGAAGGAAGGTACTGAATTATGGCAGAGATGGTGGGAGGAAGACAAGAAAGGAAGAGGATATTATAAAGTACAAAAGTCAGTTAGCATTACAAATTATAAAGGAAAAAACAGGAGAGGAGAAATTTTAATAACAAGATTTGGAGTACATCACACAGGCCTGAATAGCAGCTTGTTTTTAATGGGCAAAAGAAATAACGAAAAATGTGAAAACTGTAGGGTTAAAGAAAAAACTGAGCATGTTATATTACACTGTGGATCGCACGAGGTGGAAAGACAGGTACTCCAAGATAAGGTTCAGGAGGCAGGAAGGGAGTGGAATCTGATGGGGATACTAGGAACAGAAGGAGACGGAGAAGGGATAAGGAACACTAGAAAGTTAGGTGGCGGTACAGTAGGTGGCGGTATGCACCTAAAAGTTTTTTTTTTTTTTTTTTTTTTTTTTTTTTTTTTTTGTTGCAATCCGGTGTTATGGATCAACTGGGCCCAGTTTTTCAAAAGTAATCCACTAGGATTTTGGATAACAGATTGGATCAAATCTTGAAAATGGGTTTTTCAAAAGAAAAAACGGATTACATAATCAGATTAGATCACATAATCCAATCTTGGTTTTGATCCGGATCAAACCTTTAGTTTGGGTTTTTCAGAACTTTTTTGTAGGATTTGGATCACTTCGATCCAAAAAATCTGGATTAAACTGATCCCATCAGAAGGGTGGATTCAGCGTGGATTTCATGTCCAAAATGTAATGAAAACTTTAAAAATGTATCAAATAATACTATATTTGGATCATGCAGTATCTTACAAGATATCCTATTTATTCATAAGGTTTTAATTTTATTTGTTCATCCGACAGGCTACAGTGATTAGGTAGGCTTTAACGTATTCAACCTTTCAGGATAGGCCTAGAGCAAAGTAGAAAGAGTTTGGTCTCATAAAGTAATACCCCAAACAGCTGTAAAAATTGACCAAAAACAATAAATTTTATTTGGTCACTAATTGATATATATATATTCATCACAATCGAAAATATTTTTGTTTTTAGAATATTTATTAGTGATGCATGCAATGATTACAGAATAACCAAAAACTGACCAACTGACACGGAACAACTGACTCTGACCAAACTGCAGCAAACCAAGGCCAGACTTGAGATCCGCCTCCTAAAGGCTACGCTCAGACAAGCTGGTCTTTCCACATCAGATGAGGAAGTCTGAAATTATTGTGGAGTATTTGACATTAAGTCTTTTTTTTTAATTCAATACATCTATATTTGAAACTTGTTATAAATATCCTCAATGTACAGTGTTTGTGTTGTACGTCTCAGATGAGCGGACTGCTGGAAGAGGATGGGGTGGGGTTTTTCTTGTTTTGTTTTTTTTTGTTTTTTTTTAAATGTGTGTGTTTTCATTTCAAATAAAAATAAACTTATATTGACCCCACACTGGCTATTCTACTTGTTGCTCTTTACATATCTATAGTTCTACATTGTGATTTCCTATCCTGTTTGAGCACTGGTTATCCAGATTTGGTGATCCTGAAAAGTTCCTATCCGGATCAGATTGATCCAATCCGATGTTGCTTTAAAACTGGCTCAAAAGTAAGCTGGATTACGTGATCACGGATCGCAAAAAAAAGGATTACTAAATCCGGATCAATTTTATCCGGATTAAACCTTTTGAAAAACCAGTGTTGTGTAATATTCAGTTCCCGTGAAAACGGTTCCAAATGGGCGGGCTTAGTACGAATATTCATACGGTTGTTCCGTGGTGGGCGTGGCCTTTTGAACTTCTTCAGCTCTTGTTTGATGAATTATTTCGATAAGGTAATAAAGCCGAATGTTCATACGCCCCGTTTAGATGTACAGCTGTTTATGTTATTCACATAATAGGCTAAAATGCTTATTGTTTTGCATGTGCTTTTATCAGAACGCTACATCGTGGCCATATGAAGATGTTTTTGCTGTGTAGCTTACGTGGATAATACTAAACACCAAACACTTTTTTTTTTGTCAAGAGCTTTGTAATAATTGAAAAATTAAATAATTAGCAGAGATGTTTATGAGAGCTAAAATAAAAAAAAAGCAAAAAGAAAAGAGGTCTAAAAAGAAAAGAAAGGTCATTTTAAATGTATTGCCCATAAATCCGTTGACTTAAAGGATGACAAAGGACAATACCTTCCCAAAATTAACAAAGGCCATTTAGTCCATTTCATAGAATGTCCCCAAATCCCTGCTGCCACCCAGCCTCCTTCCCATGCTGCACCCACTCAGCCTCCTCCTGCGTGTGCTGCGTTCACTCAGCCTCCTCCTGCCTGTGCTGCACCCACCCAGCCCCAGACAAACTGTTCACTCTGTATGTATGCTTCTGTCAACATACATATACATATTCATATAAATAACTGTAAAGTTGCAATGAAAGGTAACTGAGCATCTCACTCTCTTACTCACATACAGTGTTAGAAGAAATATGGGCCAAGAAAAAAGGCGGCATACTATGTAGTAAAATCGGCCCATATAAAGTGTTTACATGGGATGTTGAATGCCTCAGACCTGGAGAAATGCTTGAAAGTGAGGTAGAACCCATCAGTATTTATAAATCTGCAAACAGCGTGTGTAATTGTTCTTTTAAAGTATTTTGGTTTAATCAATTGTTTTCTAGGCATAAATAAATGCGATGTAAGGGATACAATTGTGTAATACAAATGTGATACAATCAATGCATACTTGACCTTGCGTACAAAAAACTACACAGGCAAGGGCTATGTACTTGATTCATATCAGGCATCAAACCTCTGGAATGGCAGTGGCAGTTCAATGAAAAGGGTAAAAACAAAAATCCTGATTTCTTTAAATGGACCTTTCATGTTTTTCATGTAGGAGAACTAGTAAACTGACCTTGTTACAATATTTCATGCATCTCCACTGTAGCTGGATCCAGGCAAATATGATGTTGTGATTGGTTCAATTAACGAGAACAACCACTGGACACTCATGGTCTGTTTCTTTCCAGTCTCATCCTTTTGTGAACTAAAGTGATAGAAATTCAGAGCAAGGTTAAATAATTTTCATTTTACAGGTGATTTATCCCAAAGAACGGAGGATTCTATACTTAAATTATCTTGGTGAAGACCATAAAAAATTTGCTCAGTGTGAAAAGGTTGTAAGGTCAGAAAAAACATATGCCCTTAATGTCCTCATTTATTAATTGCTTGTCTGATTTTTATTAACGTTTGAAATATTTCTGAACCCAACAAAGTAAATTTATGGCCACAAAAGGAATTGCTGGGAAGTGGGAATGTGGTACTTTACCACACAGCTTTCAACAGGATGGCAATTCATGTGGGATTTTTGTATGCAAAGTAGGTGTTTTTTTTTTTTTTTTGTTTTTTTTTTTAAAGCACAGTTATCAAAAGTGTTAAAGTATTGGGGGTTTAATTAATTATTTTTGTAGTTTGCAGAAGCAATTCTAACAGGTGGCAGTTTGGAGTTTAAAACCACAGCCACAACCAAATATCAATATGTTTCGCAAAGAAATGGGCCTGTGTCTGCTACAAAAAAGTGGTATGTATGTTTATAAAATTGACACATCATTTGCTTCATCAATATTAAGATATTAAGTGCATTTTGTTGGTGCTTTTATTTCCATAGATGACCTTTCAGACTTATGCTTGGCATGTGGGGACAAATACCCATCCACACAAGATACACATGACTCTTGGGTCTGTCAGCCAGCAATTGCTCTTTCAATGTTCTTTGAATGTTTCTTTAAAATATGCTGTCATTTCATTGTTTTATTCAGATTCAGTGTGACTGCTGTAATGGGTGGTTTCACTGGGAATGTGTAAATCGACCCAATACAAAAGATGTTTTTGTCTGTCCTGGATGCCAAGGCCCTGTTTAATTTAATTTGATTTCTATGCACCATTTGATTTGTAAGTCATCACTTAAATCTTAAATTAAAATCATCACTTAAATTAAATACACCTCTTTAGCCAGACTTTACAGAATGCATCATGTATCTGCACTTTAAACGTACAAGTTAAAATGCAAATAACACTTTTTTTTTTTCATTTGCAGATAATTACTCTCTGTCTGCCCTTCCACCTTACCTCAGGATGCCCATATAATCCCCAGCTCCAGTTGGATGCCAGACTCTCACAGAGACAGTGCCCATCCCAGGGTTCTGGTGGTGCTGTTCTGGATGTACTCCACATATTTAATTCTTTCCTGGTTTTGCTTTTTTCTTCATGCTTTAAAACATGCAACATTGTAAAGTACCATATAATTATATGAGAATAGAGTGGAATTTCTTGTAATGACTATGCATTCTGATAATGCCTAACAAAATAATTAAGTCATCTCATTTACAGAAACTTACTTCAATAGGTGTATAATCTGCTTGATTCTTAATTTGTGCCTGCTTTGACTGGTATGCAGCACAGTGCCTGACCTAAACAGAGTCATTTAGTAGAAAGAGTGTATATGTATGTACATATAAAAATAAAAATAAAAATAAAAATAAATAAATAAATTTTACTTACCCAATTTCTAATATCCACAGACATGGAAGGCCAGTAAAATCGATTACTGATGGCATCCGTTGTTTTAACAATACCACAGTGGGCACCGATTGTACTGGTGTGGAATTCTTTGAAAATCTGTTTGACCTCTTCACTGCAGCATATCACTTTGGCTAACCCACCCTCTCCCTGTCTTCTTATATAATACAAAACTTCATCTAAAGGCAGTAAGTTTTGTTTATTAAAATCCAGTATCTTTACACATTAGAAGACTCACTGAACCAAGGTCTACATAAAACCAAATATGCCACACTCACCCTTCATAATGAATTTCTTTGCCTTTCTCAAAAGCACATATTTTTGTTTTTTTGTGAAGTCATCAGGGATTGTCCCAGACTTTTTAAAATCACACAACAAGTGGAAAGTTTTTCTATCCATTTTTTTTAGAATCCAGCTACCAAGATGTTTGGTTGATGGGCATATGCTTCATCAGAGGCTATTATTTATTACTATTTTAATATAATTATGTAACTCAACACCACAGCTCATTTATAGTGCTTAATAAATTGGATTAATGTAGCTAGGTAATAAAATTGTTAATTACTTATTTTAATGTTTAATTATATGTTCCCCTCAGTGTGCAGGGATAATGAGCAAGGAACAGATTGCCAAACACAGTATTGTGTATATATATATATATATATTTGGCCTTTTTTTTTTTAATCATTGCTATAACCACCTTTCACATTTTTTGTATTTTTCAACTTGCTTTAATCTTGTGTACATATGTAAATATGAACAACATGAATTTGCCAGCAGTTTCTTGCAAAATCTTATTTAAAAAAAAAAACTTATATACAGCTTAATTTCAGTTTGTGTCATTTATGTTTGTATAATTTATTTTGTAATATGTTGTGTTTGTGCATCCAGAGGGAACACACATTTGGATAACACCTACAAATAGTAATGCAGCTGCTGCATGTATTTATGCATGAATAAAACTGGAAAAGTTAACTCTTTGTGCGTGTGTGTATTGAAGTACTAGAAGCACAATCTTTTATGGGAAATATATTTAAAATGAACCCCTTTTTTATTTCTGTCACTCTTATCCTAAATTGCCCTTTAGCTCTCATAAACAGCTTCGAATGACTTTATTTTTTATTGTAAGGCTCTTAAAAAATATAAAACGAAAACAAAGCAACACAAAACAACACCAGAGAACAACATAAAAATATATATATATATATATTTATTTCTTTATTTGAACATGCATCGAATGACTTGAGTTAAACTGCAGTCAGTGAAAGTTATGAAAAGTTACGATGCAGCAAGATACACAGCAACTAGGGACACAGCTTACAGCTTTAAATTAACGACAAAAAACAATGAGGAACAACAGAAATGTGTTCGATTCCTGCTGTGCTTGTTCAGTATCATTCACGTTCTAATAAAAGCACATGCAAAAATATAAGCATTTTAACCTATGTGAATAACATAAAAGCTGTACATCTAAACGGGGCGTATGATCATTCGGTTTTATTACCTTATTTAAATAATTCATCAAACAAGAGCTGAAGAACAGACAACACACTACACTCCATTCGCTTGTTCGTAGTTCAAACGGCCACGCCCACCACGGAACAACCGTAGGAATATTCGTACTAAGCCCGCCCATTTGGAACCGTTTTTCACGGGAACTGAATATTACACAACACCTGGCCCTGGGGATCATGTTAACTGGGGATGCGCGCGTGCACGCCAGTATGTTTACCTGGATTTCCAGCAGATGTTAGACGACGACAGATTCGTCACAAGCGAAACTGCACAGATCATAGAATTAAAAACGTGTTTCACCAGTAGTATACATTTGGTATGCAAAATAAAGCGCTTTGATTTCGCCGTGTTCTTGTCTGCGTATTTCACGCAGTTTTAAGGAAGTTTACATGCTTCCACATCACGCTCACAAACCACGCCCACGTTAACATGGGACAATGGTTGCAATGAATGATCAAACACCTCAACGAACTGAAGTGAAAGCTGTAAGTATTGTTGTTTCAGTATCTCTGTATAGCATTGTGTCTGTAGTGTGCTGTCATATGTGTTCTAATGAACAAATATAGATTAAGTTAAAATTAGCGGTAGGCTACCTAAAGCAAACAAGAACTGCAAAGTCCATTAAGTTTTTATTGACTTTTATTGTCTTGTTAATTGATCTTAAGTTTTACTATTGTTCCTAATCAAATTATTAATTTTCTGAGTTATTACTTAATATTAAAGAAAATAAAATAATAATAAAAAAACAACAAATGCTTGAGTTTAGGTGATTTTACACTTCTTTTTTTATTATTATTATTTTCTGATATCTCTTGATTGCTCTGATGCCCCTTTATCCTCTTCCCTGGACATGTGACTGATTTATGACTGATCTGAAATAAACATTTTGCATAGGCTTAGATCTCTATTTTAGGGCCCTGGACATGTGACTTTGATTTATGCTCCACTGTTCAGCTGAAGATAAAACAACATTTTGCAAAATCATCGAATTTGAGGCGTTATTAATGCAGCCCTACTATTTAGACCAATTCATGACTCCTGCTTTTCATTTTTTACATACTACAACCTGGGCTCTCCTGTGTTTGTAACAGTAGAAAACATCATGAACAGATTCAGAAGCCAAACTCCATAAAATGTGTGATGAACACATGAAGGTATTTTCATACAATTCATATTAGCTATATGTATGTAACATTTGTGGCATGTTTACATTTACAAGGTGACAAAGTTTCTGAAAGTGTTTAACAATTTAAAATGAACCATGTTGTAGGGAACTTTCGACTCAGGTTCCTTTTCCAGTATCCATACTGTCTTTTGTCCTGTGACAACCACTCAGTGGCAACCACAATGTTTTCATGTTGAACATATGATACTGTGATGATGAATTTTTACATATATGGCTAATACTCAAAGAGACAGTATATATCACTAACCTCATAATCATTCAGCACCTCACATGAATAGGATACCTCTCTCCTAAACATCAATTAGAATAGGATAAGCTTTATTATGTACTTCATTGCAGACTTATTAAACTGAAAATATGACACATATTCAGTTTTATAAGTAAAATGTAATGAGCGGGGGCCTCTTTATATGTAATATAACTTTGAATTATGCCAGTTGTCTTTATTTCAGTGGTAACAACCTCACTAACACCTGTAAAATTTGACAGCAACACCTGCAAAAACATGATCACAATATGTAATCAATGCCTTAAAATGTTTCTGCTTAATTGAATGATGTTAATTAACCAGATGCAGTCTGTATCCAGACCAGATGATGAATCAGAACCTAGAGACGACCACAACCTCTCTGAATGTCAGCTGAGACCATGACAACTTGATATGCCCTAGAGACAGATCCACCATGTCACAAGACAGCCATCGACACAACTGAACTGAGCTGGATGATGACTTCACTGACTCTACGAAGAGCTGACTTTAACAGAAAAAATTTACTGTTTACTTTAGAGCTACTTTTCAGGGTAATTAAATTTTGTTTGCATTATTGACATGCTATTTTCCTGTTTAGCACTGTAAAGTTGCTCTTACTGTATTAAGCACAATATAAATAAAGGTGACTTGACTTGATAGACCTTTGTTAAAAAAAAAAAAAAAAAAAAAAAAAACATTTCTGCCATATGCGACCCTGGACCACAAAAAAAAAAAATTTTTTTCCGCACACTCAAATTAAAGATTTTAAAGTAGTTGTATCTCAGCCAAATAATTAGTTTAACAAATCATAATTTATTCAGCTTTTAGCTGATGTATAAATCTCAATTTCAAAAAAATTGACCCTTATGGCTGGTTTTGTGGTCCAGGGTCACATATGGACATTACACTGACATGTGTCATTTCTGACATAGCAGATTTTTCTTCCTAGTAACAGAAACATGCATTTTATGTAATGGTTTGTTAAAAGTGCTTTTTGTAATTTTGCTTAAACACCCATGTATATATGTTTGATAAACATTAAATAATTTGTTGAACTTAAGCACAGATAATTCACTGCATCCTATCTGTGTCACTAATTCGAAATTATGGGCACAATGCAAAATTATAGCTTGTTTATCACTTATTCTTTATCAATCTTTTAAAAAAAGAAAAGAAAAAATAAAGTTAATAAAGTGCTTGACGCCCCTTTAACCACATAAATATGCCTACTTAAAATTAATACACAAATTAAATATTTTTTGCACATAACAGGCTTTTTACAATGTAAATACCTTATTGTTAATTGTTATTAGAAAAACAAAAAACAAACAAACAAACAAAAAACATTCAATCCACGAATGTAGCCTAAACAAAACTATCTGGGCGTGGTCTGTGAGACGTGACATGAAAACGCATTAAACTAAACGGCGTCTGATACATTGGAATAGCGAAAGGGAAAACAACAGAGTCCAACAATGATACAAACATGCTCAAATAATGTGGAAAGCTTTGAAATCTGTTCCGTAGAAAATTCCATGTGACGAATCTGTGGCTGTCCAACATCTACTGGAATCTCAGGTAAAACGATTTGCGTGCACGCGCATATCCCCAGATAACATGATCCCCAGTTGATCCATAACACCACCTTTAACCGTAAGAAGAAAAAGAAAACAACAAGGAGAAGAAAGCGAGCCCTACCCTGCGTCCCAATGTGCATACTATCCACCCTAGCTACCCTAAATAGTATTGGAAATTATTACTATCATATAGAATTTAGGCGTGAGTTTTTATTTTTTTTTTTCCCAGTCTATGGACATCCAGCTAAACATGATTGATCCATGAGCTATAACAACGGGAAACGCACTTCTTTTTTATGGCGATATGGGATGGCGATTCTGTTATTTTTCTTTTTGGTTTTATCCCTTCATGGTAAGACATCTGTATGCTATCTGCCTGCTTGCTAACGATAAACACGAACCTGTTTTTCAGCTCTTTTACTTAATTTCATGACTGCACTTACAGTGAAAGCAGATAATATATGAATCAAGATGTGGTTTGTATAATGTTCATTAAGTTGTTAAAAAATCTTCATGACACTTGTGTACTGTATTTGCATGAATATTATGAATTCAGACCGGTTTCTCTACCTATAATTTGTATGATCTGGATAAAAACATTTTCACAGCTCTTGTTGTTTATATTTGTTTGGCTCATAATTAACTTTTCATTTCTTTTTCAGGTTTGTTCTGATATTGATATTGTTGAAGTATCAGTTTTGGAGGGAGATCCAGTTACTCTAAACACTTATGTTGAAACAAACCAACAAGAAGATATTAAATGGTATTTTAATAACATTCGAATAGCTGAAATCAGTGGAGATCTCAGTGATATTTGTACAGATGTTCACTGTAATGAAGGTACTGAGAGATTCAGAGACAGACTAAAACTGGATCATCAGACTGGATCTCTGACCATCACAAACACCAAAAAAGCAGATTCTGGACTTTATGAACTAAAGATCATCAGCAGCAGCAGCATCAGTGAAAAGACCTTCAATGTTACTGTTTACGGTGAGTCACTGAATGAATGTTTGAAGGCAGATTAATTAGATTTAAAACTTTTTTTTATTTTTTTTTTTTTTTTTTTACAGATTCAAAGTTATTTTCTCTTGGATTTTTAATGTCATAGATTCAATCTTTTTGAAATCACATTTACTGTTGGAGTATTTTATTTGAAACAAGAAACGAAGCAAACAGCATCAGAAATTGTTTTCATATCCACAGTGCTTTCACAATGTTGTTGTTGATTTTTCCCCAAAAAAGATCCTTCAGCAGCTGTTGGTTTGTGTTTCAGGTGTTTCTGCTCCTGAACAAGATGAAAAGTCAGTAAAGGAGGGAGAGTCTCTCACTTTAGATCCTGGTCTAGTAAGAAAAGCAAATGAGGGGGTGACGTGGTATTATAACGGCATTCTCATTGCTGAAATCACTGGATATCAGAGCAAGGTCTGTACAGATGATGAGTGCAAAGAGAGATTCGGAGACAGACTAAAGCTGGATCATCAAACTGGATCTCTGATCATCACAAACACCAGAACCACAGACAGTGGAGTTTATACACTAAAGATAAACAGAAGCTTTCATCGCAGAAACAGTGCTATCAGTGAGAAGACCTTTGGTGTTACTATTAGTGAGTATAATTTAGTTCCCTTGATCATTTTGATCACAGCAGAATCACAAAACTTTTGTGGCTTATTTATGTGATTTTGAGCAAACTGAAGCTGACTTTTCTTGTAGTGGCAAACATCTTGGAGTTCTGGCTTGGAAATTGTTTAGTAAGTGCCTTAAACTGAAACCTCAGTGCCTATTGCCACCAAGTCTTGCTGCAGGTCTTTTGCAGTCATTTGAGGGTTTACTGAACTGCCGTTGATAGCGGTACCTAGACTTGAACCCGCAACCTTTGGGTTACAAGTCTGACTCTAACCATTAGGCCACAACTGCCCACAATAACTCAATTACTTTTGTTTGCAAACAGCTGAAATTCTGTAAATGCTGCAAAAAAAAGTTAACCCAAATTGGTCTTTCTTAATTAAATTAGTTTTTTTTCTTTACTGAAATTGTTTTTTATAGTTAAATAAATTTGAAAGATAATCTAAAAGTTATCCCAAATTAGAGTCCCCAGTAAATTTAGCCATTTCCACCACTGTGTGGCCCCTTCACTTTTTTCAGTTTTATGTTGCAGCCTGATACTACAATTGTTTAAATTTTTTTTTTTTCCATTAATCTACACTCCATACCTCATAATGACAAAGTAAAAACAGAATTTAAGAAATGTCTGCAACACTTAAAATTTAGCTCCGATGCCTCCCATTTCTCTTGATTATTGCTGAGATGTTTCTACACCTTGATTGGAGTTCACCTGTGGTAAAACTGATTGGACATGATTTGGAAAGGCACACACCTCTCTATAAAAGGTCTCACAGATGACAATAAATATCGGCGAAAACCAAGCTATGAGGTCAAAGGAACTGCCTGCAGAGCTCAGAGACAGCATTGTATCGAGGTACAGATCTGGGGAAGGCTACAAAAAAATTCTGCTGCACTGAAGGTTTCCAAGGGCACAGTGGCTTCCATAATTCTCAAATGGAAGAAGTTTGGCACAACCAGGACTCTTCCAAGAGCTGGTCACCCAGCCAAACTGAGCAATTGATTGAGAAGGTGACCTAGAATCTGATGGTCACTCTAGTTGAGCTCCATGATCATATATGCAGATAGGAGAAACCTACGTACAGAAGGAAAAACATCACTGCAACACTCCACCGATCTGGGCTTTATGGTGGTCCAGCCAAACTCAATCCTCTCCTTAGTGAAGACACATGAAAACACACTTGGAATTTGCAAAACAGCACCTAAATGACCCTCAAACCAGCTCTGCTCATCATCTTCAGTACCATCCCCAAAGTAAAGTGTCCTGGTAGCATCCTCATGCTGTGGGGCTGTTTTTCAGAGGAAGGGACTGAGTGACTCGTCAGAGTAGAAGAAAAGCTCAGTGCACCAAATATTGAGATAGCCTTAATGAAAACCTAATCCAGAGCCGTTAGAACTTCAGACTGGGCAGATGATTCACCTTGCAACAGAACAAAGACCCTATGGACACAGCCAAGGCAACATAAGAGTGGCTTAGGCACAACTCTGTAAATGTCCTAAAGTGGCCCAGCCAGAGCCCTGACTGGCTGACAATAGACGGTCCCCATCCAACTTGACCAAGCTTAAGAGGATTTGCAAAACTTGACTTTGTACTTGGTGGCAAAACCCTTGTGTGTGTAATATTATCCTGTAAGCAAATGCCTGACATTTTCAGTATTAATCTATAATTCAGGAGCCACTTGCATAAACTGCTTAGACTAGCCTTAAAGAGATAGTCGTGTATTTTGTGTACTTTTTTTTTTTTTTTCTTCTAGACTGGTCATAACTTTTTACCCCTTGGCCAACTGCTAGTTGGTCAAACTACTTCTTAAGACACAGTACGTAACAGAGGCTATGCTTATGCAACTGGCACCAGATCATCTCTGTCACCTTCACATATTCTTCCAGTGACTCACAATGTCACAACAGACACATGCTGTTAACAAGTCTATTTTTATTAACATGAAAAATGCATAAAATTGGTTTTTCTATGAACATTGATGTTTTTTTTCAGTGCAGAGTGCTGTGATGCTGTTTTAACTGCTGTTATTTATTTATTAAAATAGCTGCTGCTATTTTAGTTAAATCAATGTCATACAAAAGATGACCAAAGTATAAGGTGTAAATTTCATACAAAGAAATCGGTAGAACTGGTTATCAGTCACTCTCTATTCATAATGAATTGTTCTCTTTAGCTGTTTCAGATTCAGGTCTGTCTTCAGCTGCTGCAGCAGGAATCGCTGTTGCTGTTATTCTGCTTTTGGCTGCAGCTGCTGCTGCAGGTGTGATTTACTTTCGCAAGCGTCAAGCGAGCAGTGAAGGTAAGTATTACATACAGCGGATTTAACAAGATGGAGATTGTTTGTAAAGAATATTTGAAAGATGTGAAAAGATGTATTTTTATTCTGATTAACCAAAGTGATTTATGTTTAATTTAGTTTTTTATTGTTCAACAGACATCAGAATGCAGCAGCGTGGTCAGGTAAGATACAAGAGACTCATTCAGTCAGTTCAAGTCCAGTTTTTGTGCATATCTTAGATGGAATCTACTGATCATACTTAGGGAACTACTGTGACTATTTTTTTATTTCTTAAAGAACTTATTTTTGCACTCCAATGTTTGCATTACCTTAGGATGCTCATTTAATTTGATTCAAATGCAAAATTTCTGGGTTATTTAAATGAAACACGCAATTTGCAACTTTTTTTTTGATGCAAATTTAGCTAAAAATTTGTTTATCTGTGTTGGTCATTATGGAAATGACCAACACAATCAACACAATGAGACTCCAATGTTAAATGACAAAATTAAAGCATTTAGACCCCCTTCACTTTCTTTCTATTTTGTTGCAGCCTAATACTACAATCATTTAAATTAAATCATTGCGCAGTGACATCACAACGTCATTTAGCAACTTTTAACAACTAATTGACCTTCCTTTAGCAACTTCCCCAGAAAATTAGTTGGCAACACTGCTTAGTTGAAGCACCTTTGGCAGCAATTACAGCACTGAAACTTTTGGGAATGATGCAACAAGCTTTGCACACCTGGATTGTGGATTTCCTGTCATTCTTCTTTTCAAATCCTCTCAAGCTTGTTCAAGTTGGATGGGGTCTGTCGGTGGACAGCTAGTTTCAGGTGTCTCCAAAGATGTTTGATAGGGTTCACATCAGGGCTCTGGCTGGGCCACTCTAGGACATTCACAGAGTTGTGCCTGTGTTGTCTTGGCTGTGTGCTTAGGGTCATTAGAAGGTGAACCTTCCACCCAGTCTAAGGTCCTGATCACTGTCGAACAGGTTTTCTTTGAGGATATTGCTGTACTTTGCTCCATTCAGCTTTCCCTCAACTCTGACCAGTCTCTCAGGCCCTGCTGCTGAAAAACACCCCCACAGCATTCCTTGAACTGAGTTCCTAGAACTACGCAGTGTGAAAGCCCCTATGGAAACCACTGTGCTCTTGGGAACTGTGCTCTTCAGTGCAGCAGAAATTTTGTAGCCCTCCCCAGATCTGTGTCTAGCAACAATTCTGTCTCTGCGCTCTGCAGGCAGTTCCTTTGACCTCATAGCTTGGTTTTTGCTATGTGTTGTCAGCTGTGAGGCTTTTTATAGAGATGGCCAATCATTTGAATTTACCACAGGTGGAATCGCATGCAATAAAGGTGTAAAAACATCTCCGCAATGATCAAAAGAAATGGGAGGCACCACAGTCAAATTTCAAATGTTGCAAAGGGTCTGAATACTTATGTAAAAACAAAATGTTATTTTTTTCTTTTTAATGAATGTACAGACATTTCTAAAATCCTGTTTTGACTGTGCCATTATGGGAGTTTAATTAGTATCAGGCCGCAACATAATGGGATCTAAATATATGAATGTGCTCTGTGTGTGTGTGTATATATATATATATATATATATATATAAAAACACCTGTAGCTTTTTTTTTTTCAGGCAAATCATAATCATCACCCTCTTGTAGTTCATATCTTAGTGTTAGTGTTATCTTCAAAACACAAATTAAGATATTTTATAATGAAACCTGAAGGCTTCATATAACATATATGTTATATGAAATCCATCTGACGTATTTCTTTAAAATCAGCATTTCTTTCTGCCTACTTTGTATAGGTTTCTATGTAAGTACTGGTACTTCTGATTGGGCTGAGGGATTTTTTTGACTGAGATGGCTTTTAGCTGGTTTTGCATCTGAACTCTTTATTACACCTGATTGGTTTTACTTTCAATTACCTACATAATTTACTGTGTGTATATATATATATATATATATATATATGTGTGTGTGTGTGTGTGTATATATATATATATATATATACATACACACATGCATGCATATATATAATATATATATTCATCAGTCCTGTTTTTCTCCTCTTCTTTACCATCAGTGAATCTGTATATTTTTACAGGTGAATCAGAATGATGATGAGTCTCCACTGTAGAAGACTGCAACATACTGTTGAACACTACCGATGGTACGTCCTCTAATCAGACTGAGTCTGCCAGTGAAACCCCAATGTAACTTCATTTATTACACTGATACTTTAATTGAAAAGGACAGTGAAGAGGCCGTGGAAAATGAGAGAAAGGAATTTTTAATATACACACACAACTCTTAAAAGATCAATATAAAACCATTTGCTCAGGCAACCTGAGCCTGAGCCAGGTGGTTGCTGGAGGTTACTTCATCTATCAGCCTACAACATGATTCCTGTTTGTTACTGACACACACAGTGCATGTTTTTACCTAGGTAAGTTTGAGCTATTGGCTTAGACACACATAGTTATTTAGGTCATTAGGTAAATAAACCTAAGGGTACAGCACCCAGGTTCACATTGCTAAGCCACTAGTTAATTTATCTGGGCTTCACTACCTCAACACGTTATCACATTAACTCGGATCACTAGTTTAAGCTATCTGGTCAGTTGTATAGCAGCAGTATTCAGTTCAATTCAATTAAAATGTATTTGTATAGCGCTTTTCACGATGCATATGGCTGCAAAGCAGCTTTACACCAAATTGACATTTTTACAATATATGTAGTAGTAGCTTGATGTACATATGGCAGAGATGTGTGGTAAAGATCAATTAATTATGTAATCAAACAGATAAAAAACACTATAAATTAGTAGCAGAATTCGGTAGTGCTGTATGTTTTCAGGGTTGGCATCATCTGAAGTCCTCTGTGGGGTTGGCATCATCTCTTCTTAAGTGTTCTGGATCCACACTGGAGCTTGTGAATTCCTAGTTACCATGGAATGTCAATCCCATGGCAAAAACGGAGAACAAATAGGAACATAATTAGCATAGCTGCTGTTCAAACTAAGAAAAGGAAGATTTGTTAAACCAGAGCTAAAATATTAATAATGAATATTTGATCAGATATAACTGCAGGAAAAGTTTATGAGATGCATTATTTGAATGCTTGGCTAAAAAGATGTGTCTTTAATCTAGATTTAAACAGAGAGAGTGTGTCCGAACCCCGAACGTTATCAGGAAGGCTGTTCCAGAGTTTGGGTGCCAAATGCGAAAAAGCTCTACCTCCTTTAGTGGTCTTTGCTATCCTAGGTACTACTAACTGTCCAGAGTTTTGTGACCTTAGGGAGCGTGATGAATTGTAGCATGGTATAAGACTAGTTAAGTACGCAGGAGCTAAACCGTTAAGTGCCTTATAGGTAAGAAGTACTATTTTGTAGCTGATGCGGAACCTAATAGGTAGCCAGTGCAGAGACTTTAAAATTGGGATAATATGATCATATTTCCTTGACCTGGTAAAGACTCTAGCAGCTGCATTTTGGACTATCTGTTGCTTGTTTATTGAAGATGCAGAACAACCACCTAGTAGTGCATTACAGTAGTCCAGTCTAGAGGTCATGAATGCATGAACTAGCTTTTCTGCTTCAGAAACAGGTAACATGTTTCGCAGCTTGGCAGTGTTTCTAAGATGGAAGAATGCTGTTTTTGTAACATGAGAAATATGATTTTTAAAAGTTGCTGTCTAATATAACACCCAGGCTTTTGACTGTAGTGGAAGTAACAGTACAACCGTCTAGTTGTAAATTGTAAATCAAAATATTCTGTGCATTGTTTTTAGGTCCAATAAGTAATATCTCTGTCTTATCTGAATTTAATAGCGGAAAATTGTTGGTCATCCAATCTCTTACATTTTTAACACACTCTGTTAACTTTGATAATTCAGAAGTTTCATCTGGTCTTGTTGAGATATATAGTTGAGTATCATTAGCATAACAATGGAAACTAATCCTGTGTTTTCTAATAATATTACCAAGGGGCAGCATGTATATTGAAAATAGTAGAGGACCTAGAACAGATCCTTGTGGCACTCCATACTTTACTGGAGATAACTGAGATGACTCCCCATTTAAATAAACACAGTGGTAGCGATCAGACAGGTAGGATCTAAACCATTTTAAAGCCTGCCCTTGGATACCTGCATAATTTTGTAGTCGATCTATTAGTATGTCATGATCTATAGTGTCGAACGCTACGCTAAGATCAAGTAAAACTAGCAATGAGATGCAGCCTTGGTCTGATGCAAGAAGCAAGTCATTAGTGATTTTAACAAGTGCAGTTTCTGTGCTGTGATGAGGCCTGAAACCTGACTGAAATTCTTCATAGATGATATTTTTTGCAAGAATGAGCACAGTTGAGCAGATATAACTTTCTCTAAAATTTTAGACATAAATGGAAGATTAGAAATGGGTCTGTAATTTGCCAGTTCACTTGGGTCTAGTTGTGGTTTCTTAATAAAAGGCTTAATAACCGCCAGCTTGAATGGTTTAGGGATGTGACCTAAAGATAACGATGAGTTGTTAGCGGTAAAGTACTGCAGTTTTTCTTTGGGTGTGACGAAAGAAGTTGACATATTAGACGCCGTATAATCTACATTGGTTATTGTATTTCTGATGTTATCTATTTTATCAGTGAAGAAATTCATAAAGTCATTACTATTAAATTGTAAAGGAATATTTAGATCAGGTGGCGTCTGATTATTTGTTAATCTAGCCACTGTGCTAAATAAAAACCTTGGATTGTTTTGGTTATTTTCTATGAGTTTGTGGATATGCTCGGCCCTAGCAGCTTTTAAAGCCTGTCTGTATCTGGAGATACTGTTTTTCCATGCAATTCTAAAAACTTCCAAGTTAGTTTTTCTCCATTTGCGCTCAAGATTGCGAGTTTCTTTCTTGAGAAAATGGGTATTACTGTTGTACCATGGCGCAATACGTTTTTCTCTAAATTTTTTTCAATTTGATGGGGGCAACAGCTTCTAACGTATCGGAGAAGATGGTGCCCATATTGCTAGTTGTTTTGTCTAGATCCTGTGTATTAAGGGGTACACAGAGCTGTTAAGATAAATCAGGCAGGTTATTTGTAAATCTATCTTTGGTGGCTGGAACAATAGTTCTGCCAAGACGATAACGCGGAGACATATAGTTAATATCAGTGATACGCAGCATGCACGATACAAGGAAATGGTCAGAAACATCATCGCTTTGAGGTACGATATCTATATCAGTAAGATCAATTCCATGCGATATAATTAAATCTAGCGTATGATTAAAATGATGAGTGGGCCCGGTGACATTTTGCTTGACTCCAAAAGAGTTTATTAGGTCAGTAAATGGCTAAAACAAGAGATAGGAGAGATTTCTTTTGCATATCTGGCAGAGTAACATTAAGCAAAAGTATTTCAAATGAATTAAACCTGTATCCTGTTTTCTGAGTAACACTGAGAATATCACTATATATTGTTGCAACACCACCACCACGACCACTCTGACGGGGCTCATGCTTATAACAGTAGTTTGGTGGAGTAGACCCATTTAGACCAATATATTCATTAGGTTTTAGCCAGGTTTCGGTTAAGCAGAGTACTATTATCTGTGATCATTTCATTCACAATAACTGCTTTGGGTGCAAGTGATCTAATGTTTAGGAGCCCAAGCTTTAAAAATGGTTTCTGTTTGTGTATTTTGCTTTTTTCTGGTTAAATTACGATCAGATTTTTTCTAGATCCTGCATTAAATTTATGTCTGTATGCTTTCATGCTTACAGCAGCATGCATATTTTAGCTGTTTCGTTATTGGTATAAGAACAAATATATTAACATTGTCATATCTATTACCATGCTAAACTCTTCCGAGAGCTGTCATGTGACAAATGCTTTATTTTATTTTATTTTTTTTAAAGTTGCTGCAGAAATCCAATTATCAATATTCACATGGATCTGTAAAAACAACAAAAACACTGACAGTCTAGTAGATGGCGATGTCACTGTTAAGAAACACTACTTTCCTATCAAACTCATAATACACATATCACCATTTTTAACAAATTTGCATTTTTGTGGTTTACACAGAGACAGTAGCGGTACTGGTGTTTATTATTTTTTTTTTTTTTTTTTTATTATTTTTTTTTTAACTTGCACTTTGAAATAAGTTTGCTTCTTCAGGCCTCCAAAATGGCATTGTTGTGAAAAAATGAATGGCTAAAATGCATAAAGCTTTCCATTTTCATTTGAAAAGGTGTCTAAAAAGTCCCTCATACTACAAAATGGATTAGAATAGTGCAAAAGTATTTTGTTTGTTTTAAGCTAAATATATAAATGGTAATAAAAAAAAAAGGTTGATTTTTAACTATAAAAACATTATGTGGTGACAAATATAATATGGCTGTTTAAGTTTATTTTATTTTGCCATTTTGCTTCCATATAAGGTGAGATAAATCGCATATGTGTTTGTTACAGAAATACATTATATAAAAAAATGTCCCATTGCACAAAAATTAAAAACTGGAATGCTGATCCACAAGAAGTCAGTTTAAAATAAGTACATATAAGAAATATATTTGAGTATTTCATAGGAACAGTTGCTATGGCTATTTACATACGAGTTATCGCAAGTTATCTCAGTTTTGGAGCCAAAAGTTGAGGTTATCGTTTTACTCACCTGCTTACTGGAATACCCCTTTGCTCTTTAAAGAAAAGGGCATGTGCACAAATTATGCTTCTTTTTCTTTCTTTTTTCTTTTTCCTCCAAGGCAGCTGTGAGTCAAACAACAGCTTTTCAGGTACTGAATTGAGTCTGTACTACTGATATTGTAGGTGTTTTTACTGGTATGATTGTTGTTACTGGAAAACCCTGATATTGTCATATTACAAATGAACCTATAGGCTTTATATTTTGCTGCAGCAAGGTGCTTTTGGTCAAACATCTTTATCAAGAAAAAAAAGACTGGTTGACAGACAGTGAACAGAATGTTTTCTATAGCTCCACAAGCTATACACCAGTATTAAACGGCTTATTGATTTATTTTGTAGTTGTTGAAACACTTTACTGAGAACATGTTCCATGTCTGCAATGATACAGCTGTGTTAAATTTCAACACAAATATGTGGAACATTGGTCAAACATGTTTGTGAACAAAACATTTGTGATATTTAAGTGTTAATCTGTTTATTTTGCTGCAAAGTTTTTTCATGTATGCCATTTCATCTGAGGAGGACGTTGACGACTGGGTGGATGTTACGTATGGACACACTGTTTTATTATTGTTATGCCGAGTTTATTGATTTTGTCATATGCTAGTATTATTAATTTTTTCACCACAATGGGTAAAATTGTAAAAGTTGTTTACATGTCTGAGTTAAGTATCAGCAAAGTAAGTCTCAAAGATTTTGGATATTTCTTTTTATTACTCTAGAAAGTTTCAGCAGCCAGACAATGGGGAAAAAAATTAGGCTAATAGTAAATAGTATGAAATGACAGATGTTGTATGTGGTGCTTTGTCTCAGCGCTCTTTAAAGGGGTCATGGTCTGCAATTCTTAATGATTTTATAATGTTTCCTTAGTGTGCACTTACAATGTTAAAATTATTTTTACATTCAAACTTCATCATTTAGAAATAAAAGACATTTTTTCTACTATTTACATCTTTGCATATTAAATAATTTTTACATGTGGAACCATCTTCAATTCCTTTACTATGCTTTTACTATTACAGTTGTTGAGATGAACAAATCATGAAATGTGCTGATAATTGCATTATATTTAGACCTATTTCCATCACATGAAAGGTTTCAGCGATGAGTATTGACCCGATGACAGACAGTGTGTTGATCGTGTAAATGCAGTGATCTCGTAATTGCAAGGTGATTTCTGCAGTTTTCATGAAATGCCTTCATCGTAACTAACAGCAAACATAATGTAACTACAGTAAGAGCTTTTTTGTGCAGTGTAACAATGTTATTCATTATAATAGGAGCAGTGGCGTAGACAGGGGAGGGGTCATGGGAGCACTTGCCCCTCCTGAAAACTGGTTGGTCCCCCAGTATGCCCCCACACTTATACTTGTCTGTCACTCAAAAATTCAAATCGTATCTTTTGGCTTGCATTTGAATAATTAACGATTTGGCAATGTTCTCAACAACCGAGACTAAATTGAACTTGCACTGTTTAACCCTTTCAATAGTGAGTTTAAAATATTCTATCTGACCCCCCAGAGTAAGTTTTTTTTTTTTTAGGCGACTGTTATTTTAGAACGTTCCCTTTATTGTTTCCATGGCGATGCGTGATGATTGTCACGTGACACCGCAGCCACTAGGGAGCGGTATGTATGACAGACGTATCGCTTTTATTTCATTTCTCCTTTTTTCATTCTAAATAATCACACACTCGCTTACCATGTCTTTAACTATCTGATATTCCGATTTAAAACCTTTATAAATGATCTGGATCGTGATCTATATCATGAGATGGGCGCCAGCATGTTTGTTCGAGCTGCCGTTCAGAGAGTCCTGTCAGCCGGATTTACAGCACGTAAATTCACCGGTTTCTCCCGAAATACATGTTAGTAAGTGGCTGGTGAACTGGGAAAGGAATAAAGTGAATTATATCGTTACTTACACTATGCGTATCTGATATGAATCAAACACGTTGGCAAATTATACTTGAATGGATTACATCCGTGTGTATTTAAATGTCTGAAACCTAAAATAAACCTTATGTGGTTAAAAACACTGCATAATTGTGATATGACAAGCGCAGCGCGGGTCTCTCTCTGGCTCAGCGCCAGCCAACGCGCGAAAACACAGTTTAAATTTGGCAGTTACGTGACGTCACCGAACGTTCTAAATCCCATGTGGGACCGTACTCCCAGGGGCACAGAAATAAGAATGCCATATGTGGGAGCGTGCCGTTCAAAGGGTTAACTGTTGTATGAAATCAATCTCATTTACAAACTTCCTTAAAGGGGTCATCGGATGCCCATTTTCCACAAGTTGATATGATTCTTTAGGGTCTTAATAAAAAAAAGTCTCTAATATACTTTGATTAAAAATTCTCAATGGTTTTGTAAAACAACACCCTTTTTACCTTGTCAAAATCAGCTCTGCCAAAATCATCTCATTCTAAGGGGTTGTTGCTTTAAATGCAAATGAGCTCTGCTCACCCCGCCCCTCTCTTCTCTCTGTGGAAAGATGGTCTTGTTTACATTAGCCGCAGCCGCTAAACTTCCTAACTACCATGTTATAAGGAAAGGCGATTGCAAAGATTCATTAAAAAACGTCCCAGGTTACATATGTAACCATGGTTCCCCGAGGGAACGAGACGCTGTGTCCAAGAACGCTAGGGGAACGCCTCCAGCGTGACCACGCTCTGAAACACGTGTGCATACAGTCCAATGGAGAAGCGAGACGTCACAGGCGGGGTGACGTAGAGACCAGAGAGCTCGAAAGCATGTGCGGTGTGTACAGCCGGCAGTTTCTAAATAGAGAAGCAAGCGCTGCAGGGATGCCGGAAGTATGGCTCGAGACGCAGCGTCTCGTTCCCTCGGGGAACCATGGTTACATACGTAACCTGGGACGTTCCCCTTCGGGAACTCGAGCTGCGTCCAGGAACGCTAGGGGAACGATATGCCCACGCCGCCAGACTTTCAAATCCCTGCCTAGTGTGTATCACTGAGCACAGCTAGGACGAGAGAAAAAAGGAGCCCAGAGTGGCATAAATGAGACAGAGAATCTCATGAAAGTGAGTGGCATGGAACAACCCACAGCGTTGAAATGTCAGAGAGGGTACTCCTGACGAGAAGGCCATACTTCGAGAGGAGTGAGCCTTGACCCCCAAATAGAGGGGGGGGAACAGAGGACTCAAAGTTACGGAATAGCAACCAAATCACCACACAGCAAAGCTACACCTGGTCAGAGGCCTCAGCCTCAGCGCACCGTGGAGGAAACCTGTAACCAGGGGGTTCCTACCCACTGAGGAGCCACCCAGAAGGGTGTGGTAGGCCGCAATAGCCGCCACGTAGACCTTCAAGGTGGAGTGGGCTAACCCTGCAGAGAACCGATCCTGCAGAAACTCCAGCACTGTACCAACCGGGCAGTTAACTGGGTCTTGCTGGTGGTCTCCACACCATGAAGTGAAAAGCTTCCACTTCAGGGCATACAGTTTCCTCGTAGAGGGAGCTCTGGATTGGAGGATGGTCTCAACAACCTTGGTTGAGAGACCGGAAACTACGAGGTGTGCCCCCTCAGGGGCCACACCCACAACTTCCAAAACTCCAATCAGGTCCGAGAACCAAGCTCGGGCCGGCCAGAACGGGGCACTAAAAGAAGACGGACCCCGTCCCGGTGCACTCTTTCCAGAACTCCCGGGAGCAGAGCGATCGAGGGAAAAGCATACAGACGAAGCCTCAGCCACGTCTGTACCATGGCATCCAGCCCCAGTGGAGCTGGATGAGTCGGAGAGAACCAGTGGGGACATTGCGCTTTTTTGCAAGAGGTCCACCTGAGCCTGGCCAAACACTCTCCAAATCTGCTTCACCACCTAGGAGTGAAGCATCCATTCCCCGGGCCTCGGCCCCTGCCTCAACAGGATGTCTGCTCCAATATTGAGATGCCCAGGAACATGAACTGCTCTCAGTGAGAGGAGTCTGTCCTGGGACCACACAAGGATCTGGTGCGCCAGCTTGTATAAGGGGCGCGAACGCAGACCTCCCTGGTGGTTGATGTAATAGACCACCTCTGTGTTGTCGGTGCAAACCAACACATGGCAGCCTATTAGGTCCGAGAGAAAGTGTTTCAATACACGAAACATGGCCAGCATCTCCAGGCAGTTGATGTGCCAAGTGAGATGGCGACCGCTCCACAGACCGCGGGCGGGGTGGCCACTCATGACCGCACCCCAACCGGTGAGAGACGCATCCGTCGCTAGCATTACGCGGCGACAAGGAGCTCCTAACACCGGACCCTGAGACAGGAACCAAGGCTTCTTCCACATGTCTAAGGCAAGTAGGCATTGCCACGTGACCTTGATCATGTGGAATGGGTTTCCCCTCGGGGAGAACCCCTTGGTCCTGAGCCACCACTGTAGGGGTCTCATGTACAGCAGGCCAAAAGGTATCACGTTGGACGCAGCTGCCATCAGACCCAGCAGTCGCTGGAACTGCTTTACAGTGAGTGACTGGCCTTCTTTCACTCTCGTGACTGCAGTGAGGATCGACTCGATCCGAGCAGGTGACAAACGTGCCTGCATCGTAGTCGAATCCCACACAATGCCTAGATAAGTGGTTCTCTGTAATGGAGACGGCACACTCTTCTTGGCGTTCAGTCTCAACCCCAGCTCTTTCATATGAGCGAGAACAACATCTCGATGTTGAACCGCCATGTGCTCCGATTGAGCCAAAAATCAACCAATTGTCGATGCAGTTGAGTATGTGGATGCCCCAGAGTCGCAGCGGAGCCAGAGCAGCATCCACACACTTCGTGAAAGTGCGGGGGGAGGAGTGCTAGGCCGAAAGGAAGAACCCGATATTGGTATGCTTCGCCCCTGAAAGTAAACCTCAGGAACTTCCTGAGTTGAAGTAAGCGTCTTTTAGATCTATCATCACAAACCAGTCCTCGGACCTGATTTGTGACAACGCTTGATTGACAGTCAGCATTTTGAACTTCAACCTCATAACTGAAAGATTCAGTAGTCTCAGATCTAAAATGGGACGCAGGCCCCCATCCTTCTTCGGAACAATGAAGTACCGGCTGTAGAACCCGGACTCCCTGTCTTGAGGAGGGACCACCTCAATGGCCTCCGTCCTCAACAGGAGTTCCTACTTCCTGTTCCATTACCAGACCCTGCTCGGGGCTCACCACAGTGGGGAAGACCCTGTTAAAAGGCGGCGGAGCGCCGAATTGGATGCGATAACCTCGCTCTACAGTGCGCAGGACCCATGCAGACACATTTGGCAGTAGTTTCCACGCTGCCAAATAATCTACTAAGGGAAGCAGTCTCTCGAGACTGGCCTCTGGTGTTGTTTGAGCTGCTAGTTCGGTGTCCTGTAACGGATGACCGGCAGGAGACAGCCGAACTAGCTGCTGTGGAGACCCCCGCAGGGGTGGCGAGCTCCCCAGCTCCGCTACGTTTCCGGGCGGAAGACTGAGGTGTGGGCTCGCTGGAGACCGGTGCGCCCTGGAACACCGGCAGGGTTGGCAGGCTGATCTCCCGAGGGCACTGAGGAGAGACGGGCACCGAAGAATGCGGTGGACCACGCTCTTCCCCAGAAGGGCCTGCCCTCAGAGGTCCTGAACAAAAGGAATCAGGATTCTCCTTATACGTACTGCCTCATAGGTCCGGGTGAAAGTGTTTTAGTATCTGAAACACGCGCCCATCTCCAGGCAGCTGAAGTGCCAAGCTGGATGGTGACCGCTCCACAGACCGCTGGCGGGGTGGCCACTCATTACCATTCCCCAACCGGTGAGGGACGCATCCGTCGCTAGCATTACGCGGCGACAAGGAGCTCCCAACACCGGGCCCTGAGACAAGAACCAAGGTCTCCTCCACATGTCCAAGGATGACTCCCATGCTTCGCTCCCAGACAGACAACAAATTGATTGTGTGTATCGCCACCCGAAATGGCGCAGACAGAGAGGAACACACAGTCTAAATGCCACTGCTTATATTCGTAAGAATGCTTGTAGGACAAGGACATAGTGACACTATTAAATAAAAGCTGTGCGAACTAGCACAAAAAAACAGAGTGACACACACACACACAGAGCGCTTGCTGAAAGACAGAAGCTGCTGGCTGCATGCACCGCACATGCTTTTGAGCTCTCTGGTCTCTACGTCACCCCGCCTGTGACGTCTCGCTTCTCCATTGGACTGTATGCACACGTGTTTCAGAGCGTGGTCACGCTGGAGGCGTTCCCCTAGCGTTCTTGGACGCAGCTCGAGTTCCCGAAGGGGAACACTTGTACTCACTTCTGCTGTAAGTGAAGCTGGATCATGAATGACTCGCGCGAACAGACGGATATATGTAGATCGGGAGGCGCATTCCATTCACAAACAAACGTAATCTACTGCATCTTCAGCGGCTCAGATGTCGGGAGTAAATGACGACCACTATTATTACATCCAGCAACACAACACCTCAATCGCTCAATCAGAGATATTCTTGTCTAACTTACATCCCTGCTCTGGCATCAAAACATGGAAAGTTACTGGACTGTGACAGCTGGTCTGAGGTAAGACGCTCATGTCAATCAACTATCGTGGGAGCGGCCTCTGTTGGTGTGACGCCACACCGACAGGCATCTGAGAATGGCTCGATTTGAAAAAGGGGATATTATTTTTACAGATTCATTAAAAACCACTGCATGGATTTTTACCATTATAGGGTAGATTTGTACATACACTGCCAACACACATTAATGTTCAAACAACATGAAAAAGTGAACTTAGCATCCGATGACCTCTTTAAAAATCATTAAAAGCTGTCACTCATCTTGTCACTGAGCTGCTCTTAGCGGAAACACAAATCGGGTCAGCCGCACTGGTGCTCCTAAATATTTTTCCTTAGTCACACACAGTGTTTTGTGTGTTTGTTGATCACAAAGTAGATGAGGAAAACTAGGATGCTGGAATGGTGTGCTGTGATTTGTTGAGCAGATGTATCGCATTCTGCAGAGAAGTGAGACTGGCGTTTGTCGCAGTTTGGAAAAATAGGGAAAAACATGACAGAATAACATGGCGGATATCACATGTGCAAATTAAAAATTGACTTTTCAATACCGACCAGATCCAATACTGATTTTGGCAGGAACTCTTTTTTTTTTTTTTTTTTTTTTTTTTTTAAATGCCGTTTATCGCGTGGTGGAACCAAACTCTTCATATTATGACAACTTTTTTTTTCTCAGTTGTTGTAAACTGAGGCTGGGGTCTTTAGAAGAAGCTGAATTTTACATAGATAAACCACAACAATCCCATGCTATAGATACATAGAGATTGAAAATCAGCCTTACTATTTCACATGTACAGTAAGTGTATGACATAGTAAGATCTAAAAATAATGTCCCCGTCTACTTTCACAGAATGTTTTATCTGTCAAAATCAGTTTCATAGTAAATCCAAGCAGAGCGGAAATCATAGTGAGCTTCATATGAGTATGAAAGGAAAAAAAACACCCTCAACCGCATGCTATTCACACCTCAAACACAAACATCCTACAGTAGTCTCATGCTCATGCAGAAGTTGTCTGTCCACCCAACAGATCAAACCATTTCTGTTCAAAAGAAAAGTGGGTGAAGCAGCATATAATAGTTTTAGTAGATCTTGGTCACTGTACATCTCCAGATGCTTTCATAGTAAATACAAATATGAATACAAATACACAAATGCCCATGTATGAATCCATACACAAGTTGTAAGCCATTGTTATAGTATGTTACTTTTCAATATATTTACAATAATACTTCAAAAACTTCAAATGTACATTAATGTAAACATTATACACAAGTGCTGACATGGTGTAATGTGAGAGCAATGCTGAACTATAATTATGACAAGTTTTAGTTAGAAACCCGAGCCTTGGTTTTGAGCCCCCTTTGTGGACAGCAAGCCAAGTTAACTTACCATTAACTACTAAGACTGAATAGGCAGGTGAGCTTGTAAATAGGGCTGGGCCAAAAAACTCAAGCTCCTCTTATATCGAAATCCTCTGACATTTCTCTTTAAAACTTCTCATTTTAGACTTGTGTTAGAATGAGTCTCTACGCCACATAATTAAGATCCAGCCTGATCCTGTTAAGATCCTGTCAGAAAATATCCTTTTCGTCTGATATCCGAACAACTAGTCAGCAAAGCTGTTGATACCCAAAACCTATTAACATCAAGTCTTGTGTGGTACCCAAAACCAGTGTTTTGTCTAGTATAATCAAAACTCTATTAACAGTCTTCTATTAGCCAAGAGTTGACTGAGTAAAGCCCCTGAGAAGAGCAAAAGCTGAAGACAAAGTGATGATAGTAAAAAAGAAGCAGAGTTTATTGTACAATTGTAGTTGTGTAATTTGTGACCAGTGTTTTGTTTAGCTCTATCCTCTGTGCTTCTGTGTTAATCTTCTGCCATGACTATCATGGAATAATTTTGTATTTTGAGTGAACCATCCCTTTAAGCGTCAAACATAAATTTTTTCACTTCATCAAACTCCGCTGAATTTTCCTGGATTTGGGATCTTCCTGTGTTGACTGATGCATACACAACATGATTCTCCTCTTTGACTTTCTGTAAAAAACATCACATAAGATATAATACTAATAAAATTATTATATTAAAAATTGTCATGTCATTGAAGATTAATATCTGAGATTGAATGTAAAATAACAGTCATGCAATTAAGACTGGGTTCTAATATATTTTTCCTTCAGTATCCAGATTTAACATGGGGATCAAGTTAAGACAAAAGTGTTCTTTCAAAAGTAAACATTTCTATAAAATCAAATATTGAAATAAAGTAATATTACACTGTCAGAAAAAAAGGCAAAAAATGTGACTTTACATCAGCTTGTCACTGAGGCAGTACACTCACACTGCATTTTTTTTTTTTTTTTTTATTTTTTTTACATTGATAATGTAACGGCTTTTATATACAGTCCCAAAAATATCGGCACCCTTGTAATTCTGTCAGAAAATGCAACCCTTCAGAAATTTGTTTTGGTATTCCTGTGTTTATTTATTTGATACAATTCCACACAGAATCCAAAAAATGCACTGGACAAAATGATTGTCACCTTAACTTAATATTTGGCAGCACCCCCTTTTCTTACACCTCTCTACTGGAATTTTGGATCACTATTCTTTTGCAAACTGCTCCAGGTCATTCAGATTTGAAGGATGCTTTCTCCCAACTGTTGTTTTGAGATCTCTCCACAGTTGTTCTATGGGATTCAGATCTGGACTCATTGCTGGCCATTTCAGAACTCTCCAGCGCTTTATTTGTGACCATTTCTGAGTGCTTTTTGAAGTGTTTTTCAAGTCATTGTCCTGCTGGAAGATCCGTGACCTCTGGTGGAGACACAGCTTTCTGACACTGGGCAATACGTTGCACAGCAAAATTATTTGGTAATCATCAGATTTCATGATACTGTTCACACAGTCAAGGCATCCAGTGCCAGAATTAGCAAAGCAACCCCAAAACATCTTTAAACCTTCACCATGTTTGACTGTAGAGACTGTGTTCTTTTCTTTGAAGGCCTCATTTCTTTTTCTGTAAACAGTGATTCTGTAAAGATGTCCTTTACCAAAAAGCTCTACTTTTGCCTGATCCGTCCACAGTATGATCTCCCAGAAGGATTGTGGTTTTGTCTCATAAGTTTTGGCAAACTTCAGTCTTGCTTTGTTATGCCTTTGTGTCAGCATGGGTCTCCTTCCATCTCTTTTCATTGAGATGGTGACGGATAGTGTGAGTTGACACTGTTGTACTGTGTCTGCAGATCAGCTTGAATATGTTTGGAAGTTAATCAGGGTTCTTTGTCCACCAATTGAACAATCCTTGGTTGTAATTTTTCATTGATTTTGCTCTTCCGTCCACATCCAGGGAGGTTAGCTACAGTGCCATGGGCTGTAAACCTCTTGGTGATATTGCGCACAGTGGACACAGGAACATTAAAATCTATGGAAATGGACTTGTAGCCTTGAGTTTGTTTGTCCATGTTTTTTCACATTTTTTTCTCTCAAATCCACAGACAACTCTTTACACTTCTTCAGGGTTCTTACACATTTTCCTAAGTAAAATTCAAGCACTTTCAAGGTGCATTTTCAAGGTTTTCAAGCACTTTACAACTGTGGTAAATTACATGTTTACATACATACATGAGTTCTCCACTTTAAATCAGATGTTATTGCGCTATTAAAAACCACTGAGCAGGGGCATTTTTATTAGCGCAGACTCTTCCATGCAAAATCAGACTTTACAGGAGGCTACTCAAGTGTTTAGTTTTCACACAACACAAGGGTTGAGTACTATATTGCCCACACCTGTTACTTGCCACAGGTGTCTAAATACAAATTACAGAAGCATCACATGCTTGAAAAGGAATTATTTCTTACAATTTTGACAAGGTGCCAATAATTTTGTCCAGTCCATTTTTGAGTTCTGTGTAAAATTTTTTCATTTTGGCTTTTCTTCATCGAACCTTGTTTTTTTTTTTTTTTTTTTTAATTGCATACAAATTACAGAAGCAAATTACAGAAGCATCACATGCTTGAAAAAAACAATATGCATGTGAATACCAAAACATTTGCAATTGGAACAATTTTCTGAGGGACATATTGCATTTTCTGACAGAATTGCATAACTGTATATCTGATATGATGCTGTTGGTAATGTATATGACTGATCATTATACACAAATAAAAACATATCAAAATCTGACTCACAGCTTTGTAAAGTTTCTTACCGATTTGTGTGCACTTTTTTTGTAGACTGTTGTCTGAGCATAAGTTATTTCTTCATCACAAGTCTGGACTGCTTAAAGAATAATAATAATAGATTAAAACAACAAAACTCAATCTGATTGATTTATTTACAACACGTCTTTTTATTAAGACTCAAATGTAAGTGTTGTGCAATGCAATAATTTAATTATATGCAATTAATAATAATAATAATAATAATAAACACTACTGCATTGTTTTTTTAAATTCCATTTATGAATTTGATATTCCAAATTGCATTAGAGTATACGGAGTATAATAGCCCTTAGAGTATATAATAATTATATTTAGTACAATATTCCTAGCATAATTTACTGTTAGAAATTGTCATTCATATAGCAGTGTTTATTTGAACACCAGCAGAGAACTGATGTAGGATTATGTAAGATTATTTTCATAGATTGGAGAAAGTTGTGTTATTATGGAAATAATGTAGATAAGCATTTATGAGTAAATGTGAGACAAGCAAGGAATATGCAAACATATTCCGAAACCCTGTAACTACACACATTATTTTGGTTTCATTTTTTAAAAAAAAAAAAAAAAAAAAAAAAAAAAAAAAAAAAACAAGTGGGCTTTAACTACCAAATTCTGAGGAAAAAACAAAAAAAAGATTAAATGATATTTAGCACTTTTAATTGATTAAAACTAATACTAAAACAAATACTTGCCTTCTCTGTTACTTTTTCTACATTTCCAACAAACGATCCCGACTGCAGCTACAATCAACAGAGATATAACAGCAGCTACAGAGATCAACATTATCTGGGAGCCTGAAGGAGGAGAAGGAGAGTAAAACAGAGCCTTTTATGTAAGTGAATGTGTAGCAAAACATCAACACTGTCGTACCTGCACATGTGTGACAGAGTTTGCTGATGTCCACTTGTTGAGTCTGGTGGCTGATGGGATTGTTGATCACACAGCTGTAGGTGTTTTTATCCTGATATTCCACCTCCAGAGGTAGAGAGAGACTGATGCTGAGATCAGACACACTGATGCTGGACAATAAACTGTTTCCTTTGTACCAGGAGAGACTCACATGACTCACATTCACCACTGAACACACCAATGAACAATTTGATGATGATGATGATGAAGAACAGTCTCTGTTGATGACAGGAACTGGCAGACGAGCTGGAAAACATCAAAGGATAGAGAGAAATCTATACAAATCTAATCAACAGTAATTTTCAGTTCAGTGTATTGAGCGAATGTTTCTTTCATCTTAAAATATAAATAATTAAACATTTCAACAATTAAACAACTAATTAGAGAATTAATTAGAAAAACATAGAGGGAAGGACTGGTGATCTCTACTCACCATAGACAGAAACATTGAACGTTTTTGATGACAGTTTAGCTGCAAATATCTGTATCTGATATACTCCAGTATGTTCAGTTCTGGTGTTGGTGATTGTCAGAGATCCAGTTTGTTTGTCCAGCTGTACTCTGTCTCTGAATCTTCCATCAGGACCATCAAATGTGGTGAAGTTTTGTTTCTTTCCTTTGATTTTAGCTATGAGAGACTTTTCAGCTCCACATGTCCAAGTTATGTCTTCATTAACTATTTCAGTAAGATCAGAGTTTAGAGAGACAGGATCTCCCTCCAACACTGACACTGACTGTACTTCATCTGTGTCTGCCCCAAACACACCTGAAGAACATGAAGAGAGACATCTTATTGGGATTCGAATAATACAATCTATTATTTATTTATTTATTTATTTATTTATTTTTATTTTATTTTTTTTTTTTCAAAACTTGACTCTTATTTTTGTGTTTATATTCTATGTTGTCTTATTGGGGGTATAAATTTACTGAAAGCAGAACACTTGTTTACACTTGTACAACATGATTGTAATTCAGACTTGAATGCAGGGTTGGTCTCTTTTTAACAGTGGTGGACAGTAACGAAGTACAACTACCCAAGTACATTTTCAAGTATCTGTACTTTACTGGAGTAGTTTTATTTTGAGTAACTTTTACTTTACTACATTCCAAGGAGTAGGATCTTACTTTTTCCTTCACTAAATTTCATAAAACATATCATTGCTCCTTATAATATATCACGTGGTCCGAGACGCTGAAGCAGTGTCTGATTCCATAACAAAACTGATTCTTTTAAATTAACCTGTTAAATCGATTCGAGAATTGCACCAAACGATTCATTCACGAATTGGAATGATCCGATTGCAGCTGTTTTCGAGTCGACAACTCACTGATTCAAATGATCTGTTTAGAGCGAGTCTCCTTTCAACTGAATTCACAAGTTCACACTAGCAGCGACTTCTGAGGCTGGCGACGAGGTTGCTAGTGGGCGTTTTTACTACTGGTTGCCTTGACAGCGAATCAGGTTTCTTGCGCCAAATACAAACATTTCGGAGGCAAAGACTAAATATAATATAAATATAAATTTGTACATACAAAGAAAAACGAATGAGAAGCAGAGCCTACTTTTTTCCATTGCCTATTTTCGGCTAAGAGGAGAACGATCATATGAGCTCTACCGTCTTCTTATTGGCTGTCGCTCCCGAAAATTGCTCTTCATTTGCATAAAGTTGAAGGATTCTTAACTTTGTCTCATCGCTGGACAGGCCCATCTGGTCACCAACAGTCGCTGTAGCTCGTTGTAGCTCTTGTCGCTGAAAATAGCCAGCTCTCCATTGAAATGAATGGGATCGTGTCGCTTTGTCGCTGCCTGTCGCTTGTATTGTGAACGGGGCTGAAAGAACCGGGAGATATTGTGAGCGCGCACGCGACTGATGCTAAGTAAGTTACTAATGTCGAATTTTAGGATCAATTGTTGTAAATAAAAATCATGTTTAGTTCAAAAACGTTGTTTGTGAATTAAATCTGCTGTAAAGGGTGATCTGTTTAAGCACTGTCTCTGTGTTTTAGGCCAAAAATACGTTGGGTGAGAGAGCTCAACGCGCTGCAACTTAAGAAAACACATGCAAACAGAAAAAAATGACAACAAATTAAGAAAACATCTTCATCAGTTTGACAACACAGGCGCTGCAAATCCTCGCAATGCAAACACAAATACGGAAACGCGTTGTAAATTCTCACAACACAACCAAACACACGAACGCCCTGCAAATAGCACAGACCACAACGGAAATGTTTCAGGGGGACCTCAAAAAGAAAAAAAAAAAAAAAAAAAAAAGCGTTTAATTAATCAAAATCAATGTAAACTTAATAAGCTAATGCTGAACAACAGCTTTTTAAACACTAAAGTCCCCTCAAATGTGTAAATATGTGAACTAGATCAACACTACAGGTGGCCATGCAGTTTTAAATGCTGCCTGTGAGCTAAACAAAGAACGCAGAAACAAAGTCACCACATCTAAATATTTTCAACAAACACCCATTCAAAAATAAAATAAGAAACTACACTTTCACTGCTTCTCCCCTCAACTTCTTAAATGTTTGTGTCCTCCAGGATACGTCACCCTGTTTAGGTATAAATATGAACTGAAGAACATCCAGAGCGGCAACAAAGAAACAAAAGCAAAGTTAAAAGTGAAACAAGGAAAAGATTTGATCTTTAATATTTTTAAACTGATCTATTGAAAAGTGTGAAGTTACATAAGTAAATAAACACATAATGATAATTACAGTTTGAAAGTGCAAGTTTAATTCAGCTGGATATTTTCAATAGATTTTTTTTTCTCAATAAATGACATCAGATAGATAAAATGAGTACACTAAATCTCAGGGTTCTTACACATTTTGTCCAATGAATGTCTATGACTTTATTTATAATTACTGCAGAAGGTGTTTTAAAAAATGAGAAACTGCTGGGAAGAATGTGCATTTGTAATCTTTGAAACACACACACACACACACCCACACCCACACCTTGAATTTGCTCAGTTAAGGTTTTGAATTTCTGAGCAAGAGAAATTAAAGTTAACAATAGATGGTCATTTAAAATTTCAATTCAACGCAGAGACGTGAATTCAAAGTCAAATGGTATTGATGTTACATATAAAAGTAGAGGTAACACTTTACAATAACAGTACACAAATAATCATGTACTAATACCTATATTAAACATTACTTTATTATTAACTAATAATGAGCTAAGGCATCTACTGCTCAAGAACTAATGACATGAGTCAAGAATTCATGAAAACTTACCCCAAAGTGTCAATTAAAACTTTAACTTACAAACATTTAGTCAAGGTGGTTTATGCCGTAGATGAGTTTTTGATTAGTATATGCCTTAACTTATCATTATTTGATATTTAAGTAATATTTAATTTAGGATAGTAGTACATGATTAGTAACACTTTACAATAACAGTACAAGAGTAAACTAGAAAATAATGTAACCTGAACTGTAGCAGCAGCTTTATAACTAAAACTGAAAGAAATTAAACCATAAAAATGTTTTTTAAAACTTACCGGTCAGACTCCAGCAGCACAAATAGAACAAAAAAAGCATGTCAAGGCATTGAAAGGTCTGAACTAAGAAGACTGTTTGCTTAAACACTCACCCGGTTTGTCTGGTGTTTGAATCTTGGTCCCTCCTTGTTGATACATGAACAATCTGAACGTGTTTTGAACATAAGCCTTTGTATAAACTCATAATGGTGGAAGATATTCTTCATTTTTTTCAATTAACTAAATAAAAAAAAATAAATAATAAAAAAAAAATGTAGAAATGTAAAAGTAATGGAATATTGTGAGATGTTGAGCCTAACCCCTGGTGATTTAAAAATAGTTGTATATATTAAGAGTTCCATTTTTAAACAGTTTCAAGAAGAATTTTTTTTTGTTGTTGTTTTTTTTTGTTATTCTGCATTCCAGCTATCATTTAAACTGCAGTTGGGTTGTTTTGATGATAATAATACACACACACACACACACACATTATATATATATATATATATATATATATATATATATATATATATATATATATATATTAAATATGCCAACACAATAAAAAATGATAAAAATATGATTTATGAAAAGTATTAAAAACAGAGTTATAATTTTTTGCAAATAAACTCTTCATATGCAGTTGATTCAATTGCTAAAAACCTGACACACCACAGTGCCAGTTTTACTGAAGTTCAGCTCGAGTCAAACCGAAACCTGCTGTGGTTGGTTTTCATCAGAATTGTTGTTTGATCAGTTGGGTGGACAAACTTGTTTGTGAGGAATTTAGAGCATGTGTGTTTAGTTTGTAGATGAATAGCTTCTTCCTGCTTCTATATATAGCTCATACTCTTTAATCTACAGAAAGATTAAACCAAGGTGAGAAACTATTGTTGGGAAAAAATAAGTAGGTATCGGGGCTACAGCAGCTGCAAGTCAAAAACGGCCATACAATTATGCAGTGATAGAAAAACATGACAAATTATAGAAAAGTAGTGATTTTTTTTTTTTTTTTTTTTTTTGTAGTTTTGCTATTTAGATTTCACACATACATGTCAGTCCAACTGGAAATGCTACACCTCCATATAGAAGAAGAAAGCCATTGTGTTTACAACTGTGACAATAAGCAATTATCAGCTTAAAATAATGTTACCCCCCTAAAAATTAGTTTGTTCGCTTAATTTTTTTCTTTTTTCTTTTTGAGGTCCCCCTGAAACATCCGTTGTGGTCTGTGCTATTTGCAGCGCGTTTGTGTGTTTGGTTGTGTTGTGAGAATTTACAACGCATTTCCGTATTTGTGTTTGCGTTGCAAGGAGTTGAAAAATTTAAATTTTAAGGCAGCCGGGTAACAAATTATTTTAAGTTGACTCAACAAATTGTTTTTTACAGTGTGCTGGATTTTTAAAGTATGTCAAGCTTGCAGCACAGAGAGAAAAAAATGAAATAAGACATGACAGAAGACAGTAAAAGAAAACAAAATAAATACACAAACACCAAAGAAAATCATATGAACAAACATAGGATGTGCAGTGCAAAAATATTCTGCAATCTTTCAATACATGTGAGAGGAAAAATAATATCTAAATAATAAAAATAACAATGTACAGTTGTAACAATGTACAGTGGGGGCAAAAAATGTTTGATCCCCTGCTGATTTTGTACATTTGCCCACTGACAAAGAAATAATCAGTCTATATTTTTAATGGTAGATGTATTTGAACAGTGAGAGACAGAATTTAACACTTTTAAAAAAAAAAGTTATTGATTTGCATTTTAATGAGTTAAATAAGTATTTGACCCCTTTGCAAAACATGACAATATTATAACTCTTGTTGGCAATCATAGAGGTCAGATATTTCTTGTAGTTGGCCACCAGGTTTGCATACATCTCAGGAGGGATTTTGTCCCACTTCTGTTTTCAGATCCTCTCCTAGTCATTAAGGTTTCAAGGCTGACATTTAGCAACTCAAACTTTCAGCTCCCTCTACAGATTTTCTATGGGATTAAGGTCTGGAGACTGGCTAGGCCACTCCAGGACCTTAATGTGCTTTTTCTTGAGCCACTCCTTTGTTGCCTTGGCCGTGTGTTTTAGGTCATTGTCATGCTGAAATACTCATCCACAACCCATTTTCAATGAGGGAAGGAGGTTCTCACCCAAGATTTGACGGTACATGGCCCCGTCCTTCATCCCCAATCATTCAGATGTTCATTGGCAAACTTCAGAAGGGCCTGTACATGTGCTTTCTTGAGCAGGGAGACCTTGTGGGTGCTGCAGGATTTCAGTCTTTTACAGTGTAGTGGGTTTACTATTGTTTTCTTGGAGACTATGGTCCTAGCTGCCTTGAGATCATTGACAAGATCCTCCCGTGTAGTTCTGGGCTGATTCCTCATCGTTCTTATGATCATTAAAAACTCCACAAGGTGAGATCTTGCATGGAGCCCCAGACCGAGGGAGATTGAGAGATATTTTGTGTTTCTTTTGTTTGCGAACAATGACACCAACTGTTGTCACCTTCTCACAAAGCTGTTTGCCGATGGTCTTGTAGCCCATTCCAGCCTTGTGTAGGTCTACAGTCTTGTCCCTGATATCCTTGGACAACCATTTAGCTCTTTGGAATCTGACTGATTGATTGCTTTTGTGAACAGGTGTTTTTTATACAGGTAACAAAATGAGATTAGGAGAGTGCTCCTAATCTCGGCTTGTTACCTGTATAAAAGACACCTGGGAGCCAGAAATCTTGCTGATTGATAGGGGATGAAATACTTATGTCACTTATTAAAATGCAAATCAATTTCTAACTTTTTTAAAATGTTTTTTGTTGTTATTTTGTCTCTTACTGTTCAAATAAATCTACCATTAAAATTATAGAATGATCATTTCTTTGTCAGTGGGCAAACATATAAAATTAGCAGGGATCAAATAATTATTTTCCCCACTGTATATGAGTGTGTGTGTGTGTGTGTGTGTGTGTTTGTGTTACATATCTATGTAGGTCTGGTCGAACAATTAATAAGTAATTATTCATCAGGAAGCAATGTGTTATGCACAGGAAGAAGCGGGGGTGGAAATCGTGTTCTGGTAGTTTTGGATTGGTTATACTGTGTGAATTGGCTATTAATATTACAGACAATCAATATTACAGAGTAAAATTACACTACTCCATCAACCCTTGTAAAACTAATCATGTCCAAATAGGGCTTATGTATGGTTTGGTTTTACTTCTGTGGTTTTTCTAGTTTTCTAGTGTTTCACACAGTTGCATAAGTACTGCTTTAAAAATAAATTCATGCTTCAAATTTCTCCTTCCAACTATACTCTGACAGACTGAGGTTGTTTTCACAGGTGGAAATTTGAAAGAGAGAGAGAAAAAAAAAAAAAAAAAACATTTTCAACTTTTGAACAGTTAAATATGATAAATGATTACTATGAGGCACTGTGCCGAAACACTGCAGATAGCCTCAAGTCTTGCTTGTTATAACACACACCAAGTTTGGTCTCAATACGCCAAAACTGTTGCAGAGATATAGCCTCACATTAATTTTTTCATGCTTTTCGTAGAATTCATTCATGCGTTATTCGAGAACGGTTTGACTAATCAACTTGAAATCCATAACTTTTTGCCAGCATGGTCTGAAGATGATCTGAGACATTTTTGGTGAAAATCAGATTGAAACTTAAAATAATTGAAACTTTGGACATGTTGTGGCGCTAGAGAGTTTGAGTTAGAGTTAGAGACTCCAAACTTGGTATGGTTAACCTTTGGTGCATGGCCCCTAATTATTGCATAGGAAGAGTAGCATTAAGCTCTTATCTCTATTTTTTTATAAATTCATGCTGCCATATTACTCCATTAATTGATACTGTAAATATATTTCCAGGCAATTCTTAAGCACTGAAAAGTTTTCAGTCTCTCTGTACCGGTAGACGTTAGTGGTTTAAAGCAGCAGTTTATAGAGACAGTTGATATTTTTCACATTTATTTTCTTTATCTGTGTCAAAGGAATGTCCATATGGCAGTGATATACAGCTATACGATTATACATTTAAGTTAATCCTTTTACTGTCTGTCTGTTCATATATTCATTTCAGTTTTCATTTCTAGTTCACATAATCTTTCAGATTATGTAATCCAAAATCTGTATAAAATCTGTTTTTTTCCAGGTGTGTTTGGTGTGTCAGTGTCAGTGACAGAGGGAGATTCTATCACTCTAAGCACTGATCTTACTGAAATACGTAAAGAAGACAATATATGGAAATTTGGATCTGAAAAGTCTCTGAAAATAGCTAAGAATGAAAAAAAAAAAAAAAAAGCAAATTTCTCCACATATGATGGTCCTGGTGTGAGATTCAAAGACAGAGCTGGACAATCAAACTGGATCTCTGACCATCACAAACATCACAATTAAACATGCATGAGTTTATCAACTGTACTCGGAGCGAAAAAAAAAAAAAAAGCATCAAAAACATTTAATGCTTCTGTTAACAGTGAGTATAGAGCATCACTTGTTCTAGAATGCCACTGTCCTGCAGAGTTTAGTTCCAAAAAACACCTGTCAGTAGCCTTAGTAATCCTCACGATATTGATTAACTTGTTCAACTACCGAAGTTACATATCCCTGGTATAAAGACATGATTTATCCAAACATGCACATATTATATTTACATATTTTAAAGTTTGAGATTACAGAAACATTCAGTGATCATCAATACACTAAACATCCATTTAACACAAAATTCTACCGAATCACTATGATTCACAACACTGAAAAAAGACTGATTGTTGTGTTCATATTTCTGTTCATTCTCTTATATTTTATCAGCTCATCAGCTCATTTTCCTGTCATCAGCAGTAACTCTACACAGTGTTTTCCATCATCATCATATTGCTCATTGTTGTGTTCAGTGGTGAATTTGAGTGATGTGTCTCTCTCCTGGTACAAAGGAAACAGTTTATTGTCCAGCATCAGTGTGTCTGATCTCAGCATCAGTCTCTCTCTACCTCTGGAGGAGGAATATCAGGATAAAAACACCTACAGCTGTGTGATCAACAACCTCATCAACAGCCAGACTCAACTTCTGGACATCAGCAAACTCTTTTCACACATGTGCAGGTACAGCAGCAATATTTGTGGTTATTTACTGACCTGATTTCTGCATTCTGTTGTAGATTAGACTGATTCAGTCACTTCCATGTGTTTCTTTTATGCTTCTTCTCATCTTCCAGTGTCTGTCTCTCTGATAGTGCTGATCTCTGCTGAATCTTGATTGTCACTGTGGTCAGGTTCTTCTGGATCTGCAAGAAATTGACAAAGACAACAACTGTTACTGCTTTTAAATTTATGTTTATTTGTATATAATGATCCTCACCTCACTCACAGATTCTGACAGATTCTTCATTTTTTTTCTCCATTTTACTAACATAATCTTGCATATGTAAAAAGCTAGTGCTCAAATTAAAATCTATATAAATGAGAACTTTTGTTGTGCTAGTACAGCCTAAATGCTGATTTAATACAAAGAATGTACAAAGATTGTCTTTGAATTTTTACTGATAAAAACATGCTCTTTTTGTAACTTATTTTGTGTGGAAAAGTTATAAACTGAATGGCAAATTTAACTTGTTAATGTTTAAAAAACTATGGTGATAAACATTTATTGCTAAGTTTGAAAGCTTAAGTTGTTTGGGATCCAGTTTAGATTTTTTAATGCATATTATTGTTGAAACAGCTGAAACTTTTGAAAAAGAGATCACTTACACTGAGCCGATACTCAACAAAAGAAACACAGTGGAATTGGAAAGATATTTCATTGTTCATTTATTGAGTGTATTAATTGCAGCAAAGATGTAGATCAGTCTGTGTGCTTGTGTTTTTGCCTGCTAAAATGGACATTCATTTCCACCTAATGAGATCATGAGATAAAGAAATAGATCCAAATGCTGGGAAGCAGACAAATAAATCGAGAGGCATAGGTCACACAAACAGGAAAGCAGTCCGAAACAGGCAAACAAAACAGAACAGAAATCCAAAAAGTAGTCAGGTAGCAAGCACAAGGGTCATAACCATAAAGCCAAAAAACATTAAGGCAGTAAACTACTTCGCAGGGAATGTTTGCAACTGAGCTGTTTAAATATGGTGTCAAACAGGAAGTTGCTCCCTCTGGTGGTTGGATGAAGGGTAGTCTGTTACAGAAATGCTCTGGTAAATCATAATTGTGACATAAAAAGTTTAAATTATTGCATAAGTGACAATAATGACATTAAATTTAAAATGATGACTTTAAACATCAAAATTATGACACACTAAGTCAAAACAAGTTCCAAAGTAGGTTTGGGATGAGCATAATCATTCAGTCCTGTCCATTACAAGCCTATATAAGCAGCACTTATTGCACTTATTGTGTCAATGCATCTGGCAAATGGCCCATCCTGTCCCACGAACACCGATCCAACCCGACGAACTCCTGTACTTCCCTCCAACAAACAATGCTCTGCAGAGCCACTCTTAATCCAGCTCAACTTTCAGCTCACAACAAGAGAAATCAAAATCGTCAACGACCTCCCGCAGACTTGCCCAGCCACCTCCATCAAACGCACGTCTCCTGCCTGAGTAACGTATGCATGTGCGCACTGCAACCATTTCAGCTCCTAACGTTACTCAAGTTCTAGCTATACCAATTTCATCTGTAAAATCTACCGTTCTTAAAATAGGAATATAGAGCGTCAAATTTTAGAGGCACACAAAAAAACAGAAATTTCAGCTCTGCTCAACTTATTCGTCGCTCCTTCCGGCCCAGTCGCTGCTCCAAGCAATTCCCCTTTACATCCCGAAAGCATTGTGATGAAGTGAGTGCCATGACTCGCTTCAGGGGGAGGGGAAAAGGAAACGTGAGTCAGTGAAAACACACACAAAAAAAGATGGCTGGCTTACTCGCAAAGCACTTTCATGCAGGTTGTAGTTTATTTACAGTGCCAAAAATCCAGACAGTCCACAGTGAAGAATATATACAGGTGTGCACAAAAATATACCAAAGTACCAAAGAAACAGCAAATAGGAAAATAAAGATGAAAAACTATATTTACAACCACACACCGTATCCACGATATACAAAAATGAGTTGAGGGTTTGCTCGAGGTACTACTGTAACACTCTTGCTGACTTGGTTATCAAGCAACTGTCTAGGAGTCTGGCCTCCCCTTTTATAGGCCAGACTCCGCCCCTTCCTTGGCAACACTCACAAACAGGTAAGTTTTCAGGTATCCCTTAGACATTTTACATTTGCATACTTCAAACATACATTAAATCAACATTAAATAATGATTCTCCACTGTCATTTCTTAAAAATACATGTATTCATCATTATTGAAACACATAAAACACGTTAATAATAACATAATAACACGTTAAACACATAATTGTTATTAACTAGTGCTTTGTCACAACATTTATAGTGATCTGATGTTTAAGCGGTATTCCTACATGTATAATCTTATTGCATAACTTATAAATCGTGAGTGTGTCACGTCTCAGCGTTGTGCGCGCAGCGTACAGTAAATGATAGACATGCCAATCTGAGCGAACGATACAATCTAAGGGTGTACTCACACTAGGCAGTTTGAACCGTGCCCGAGGGCATTTGACCACCAAAGCGCGGTTCGTTTGACTAGTGTGAGTGCTCCGAACCGTGCCCGGGCGCGGTTCGTTTAGCCGTCCCTGGCCCGCTTGGAAGAGGTGTGCCAGAGCACGGTTCAGTTGGACCCGGGTGCGGTTCGCATGTAGTGTGAGCGCTAACCGTGCTGGAGCACGGAACAGGATGCGTGATGTCACATTTTTTTCCGATGTACGGGAACTGTAGTCGGTAACCAAAGCTGCAAAGTCCGTGCTGCACTTCAGCTGGTACCTTGCAAACCTCATGCGAGCAGCGCGATTGCGTGAAAATGTTCGTGCCACAAAAGCGATAGACCTGTTTAGCAACAGGCTGTGAGAGGGCTGTGGACAACCTCGGACCAAACGACTCAAAACTACTATCCACAAAGTAACCAGAGCGATGGACTCCATTGCATTCAGTGAGAGCACCGCTCTTCCTGTTTATCCTGAAACCGCCGTACCATAATGACGTAAGCGTGCTCCGGCACGAATGCTGAAACCCTATGTGAGTGCAGGCCAGAGGGGGAGTGGGGACAATCGTACTCGGGCCCGGTTCACAGCAACCATGCCTAGTGTGAGTACACCCAAAATGTGCTCCAGCTGTTAAACAGTGGGGGATTAATTGTCCCCACCCACCATATTATAGAACAAGTTCCCATTGGTCGGATCACCATGGTTTTTCAAATGGTGTTTTCAACATTAAATCATCATGGTGTCCCGACAGGACCCCAAAATCTCAGCTTTAGACAATATACAACTGTGTATATACAACTCTGTCACAACACTCCGTAAACATTATCTAAAGATCTTAGTGGTGGAAATTTTGATTATTTCAAGAGATTCGTTAATTTTCAATTTGTTTACCAAAATGATTCATTCAGATTCGTTCAACAACAGGGCACAACAGTGAAATGTATTGTGCACATTCTTGGGGGAGAAGGATTGAATGCATTACATTTCCTCTATTCGTATTATTAAAACTACTTGCAGTTGATTGCCCAGCTTGCTGTCCCTTGTAAGCACTTTTTGGGGGGTTGAACTCAGTGCTCAAACCAAGCCTCGTGTTTGAGCCTCCATTAAGGACAGCAAGCCAAGTTTGGGTACCATTAACCCTTCAGTACTAAATGGGCAGGCGAACTTGTGAAATGAAGTTTCAAACGTAGGTTTGGGAGGAGCCTATACTAATTCAGTCCTGTCAATCAGTATTATGAGCCTATATAATCACTCACTGCACTGTCCCAGCGTCAATCCTCCGTCAAGCCAAGTTTGTTTACCATTAACCATCAGCACTGTATGGGCAGGTGAAATGATGTTTAGTATAATGATCTATCACTTAATTCTCACACTCATCAGCAACTGTTAGATGTTACTTAGGAAAAAAAAAAAAAAAAATACATAATAACATTATATCACATTTATTGTTGTTAATATTATATCTTGTCTTATGCATATTTTACAGAAAGTTAAAAAGATGATAATGTGGATTATGCATCAATTGTGATGAGATGATAATCAAATGCCAATGTTATTCTTAGTACAAGAACCAGATTGTGTGTTAATTTTCACTATAAATCTCCTACATTGACCAGGAACCAGTAAATCACACAACGCACATATAGCAGGATCATTCTAAAGGGGTTTAAAGAATGATAATTAACAACGGATTAATGAAATGGTCTCCTAAAACTTAAAAAGTCTTTACCTTGTAATACAATAATCATTATGTAACTCTTTCAGCCCAATGGCACATTTTTTTTTTTTTTTACTTTCAAAGTGCAAAGCAGAGATGCAAACTACCAAAAGGAATCGAGACCCTCCTGTGGTATGGATTATTTACATCTCTATGTAAATGCGGTTTGATCTGACAAACAGCTTGCGCATGAGAATGTGCCTACTGCTGGACATTTGTGTTTGATGTCTGTTGGTGAGTGTATCTGAGGTGTGAAAACCGTCTCTCAGTCGCGTGTGGTTGAAGGGTTTTTTGTTTTTCCATTCTTGCTCACATGAAACCATCGACTTCTGCTCTTAAGACAAACCACTTTACATAATACATAATCACCAAAGCTCAACAAGAAACAGACTATTATGCTGCTGGTGTTCTGACAACACATGCGTCCTATCAGGATGTGCATGTGAATCCTCCAAAGCTATATTTGCATGGTTTTAAGGAGAGGGTTAAGGTTTGGGCTCAAAATTATGTTCCCTTTGGAGATCACCATAACCTCGCTTTGACCAGACATCATGCTTTGGTCCACTTCTGCTATGTTGGTCATCTTGGCAGAACTTACTGTGCCATGGGAAGAAGAAATAGAGGTTGAAAAGGGAATGGTGTTTAGACTTCACAAGCTGGGTGGAGGGCATTGACATCCCCAATAAAAGTCGGATGAAGGGGCTTCACTGGAGCATCCATCCAACATCTCTTGAAATCCAAGAGGCTCTAAACTGAAAAAGGCCGAGGCAGAGGAGGCAGAACAGGGGAGTTTTGGCTCTGGCGCTAAGGGAAAGACAAGATGTGGGAAAAATATGGATCTTAGGGCTGGCTGCAGTGGCTGGTAGGGAGAAGCCACTGCTGCTGCTCCACCATCTTGAGATTTTCATGGATTAAGGGAGTGAAACATCACTGAAGAGTGGCTCCCATCTGATGGCCTTGTGAATGGGAGTGTAAAGCATGATTGTGTTTCTATTGCTTTTCTGTCTCTCTGTAAAAGGCAGTTTCTCATGTTCTGTAGGTTAAAGTTCAAAGCTGCTCATAGCAGCAGGACAGGAAGAAACTCTACATCTACAAACTAAACACACATGCTCTGAATACCCACACTCACATAAAGGATGTTTGTCCACCCAAAAGACGAAACCACATTTCTGTAGAAATAAAACTGTAGCAGGTTTTAGTTTGAGACAGAAGATGAATTTCAGTAAAACTGCTGTGAGATGATTAACTCTGTACTTTTCCCTATACACTATAGTTAGTTCTGTATATTAGTTGTGCTTTCATTGATTATTTTATTAGATCATACATTTTCACTAAACAACTGAAAATGTTTCACATGTTTGTTTTCTTCTGTTTTGAGCTCTCTGATTGGAAAGTTATAAACGTGTGTGATTAATTCACATTTCAGAGTAATAAACTCCAGCTACAGTTCAAATTTGATTTTTTTTTATCTATTGTGTTCAAATCTGTCTTGTTAGAAATCTTAATTTCAATGACTATGAATGCAAAGCATCCCCAAACATTTTTTTGAAACATAAAAAAATTACAATTACAAATGTCATGGAAATTAAATAATAACAAATGTATTGAATAAACCCAGCATATTTCAACTTTCAATCTGTAACTAATTTATCATGTATCTTTTATTTTGCTCTACAGCAAATAATTTTTAAACACATTAAAGATCAAATTATTGATTCACTCATATCTATTTATGTACATGAAAACAATTAAATACTGTGGATATTTGAAGCCGAAAAGTCTCTCATTGCTAAAATCATCATTGAAAACCAAATCTGCTACACATATGCCACGAATCCAGTCCGTGGCTTTCCGTCTGCTTGCCACCAGATGTCGCACTATCATTAGATTGACTCTCACACTACTGCAACCAATCAAACACATTATATAAGCCTTGGACTTCCCTTTCCTAATCACCGAGTATTGCATTGCGTTTTGCACTCACCTAGTGTTAGCAACTGTACGGAGTCACTTCGTTTATCCAGAGTCTAGTTCAGTCATGTTTCTAATCTGTTTATCCTAGACTTGTTTCCTCGCCTGGTTGATCTCGTCTAGTCTGTTTCACTGCCTGCCCTGGATCTCTCGCATGTTTATCGGATTACCCTTTTGCCTAGCCCCCTGGATTATGAACGTTGGAGAACTTTGTTTGAGCATTTTTAGCCATCACAAACTATTCAGATCTCCCGGACTATCTTTTGCTAGAGATTTTTTGTGATGGCCTGAATCAACCTTTACAATCTGAGCTTAGACGTGAGGGTCTGCATTTATCACTCGCTGTGTTTATGGACTATGCTTTGCTGTGTGTGGGCTCGTCATTCACTGTGGGTGTCTCGGAGGACGAACGTGACATCAAGGTAATTGTGTAAACCACAAGCTCCAGGATGTTCAAATATATTGATCGCTACTCCGGTGATTAATCCAGAGTCAAAACATGTCCTGTCCATTGCACCCAGGTCCTCAAGAATGGTTCTTCGATGTCCCTGTGTGGTAGCCAGTGTGTGGGATGTACCACTGATGTCAGCACATGCAACTGGTATCCGTATACCAGCACTCTCTAACCCTTCTGTCCCGGAAGTAATCCCCCTTGACCATTGCACTTCCCATATGGGGAATTGCTTTCTGGTGTGTGTAGGCTGCGTTCACTACTGCCGAAGCTCCAGAGCCAGCAACGTCCGTGGAATTGCCAGAGGTGGTGGCTGAGGCTGCAGAACGTCCAGAGGTGGTGGTGCCCATTCCGGATGCTACGGAGGTGGTGGCATATGCTGGGGAACCTCTTGAGGCAACATGTTGCACTGCTGCTCTGGTTATTATAGTGGTGCCCAGCAATGAACTTCCTGTCTGCCTTGTCACGGCTTTGGAGGCCATCAGTGTAATCCCTGCTTGCCCTGTCCCGGTCAAGGAGACCATGAACAAACTCTCTGTTGCCCTGTTCCAGCCACAGAAGCCACTTATGAACTTTTGTCTTGTCCTGAACCAACCATGGAGACGTGAATTATCTGTCCATCTAGCCCTAACTGATGTGTCTGTTTTCACTCTGTCTGTCTCTCCAGTTTCTTTCAAAGAATCTAAGCCTGAGCCGTCTGTCATAATGCCACTGTTGAAATTTGATCTGTCAGTCCTGTTTTAGTCACTGAATCTAATGTTGAACTGTCCGCCTGCCTTGTCACAAGTAACGATGCTGTTTTTGAACTGTCTGTTAGCCCAACCACCCGCAAGGAAACTAACATTGAAATTTCCACCATGTCAGTCATGCCCAGTGAGGCTGTTGCTAAGCCCACGGTCTCTGCTGTGGGTCTCTGCTGAGGCTCTTGCCCCGTCTGCTCCACCTTGGAGGGTTCCTGCTCTGTCTGATCCACCCTGGTGGGCTCCTGCTCTGTCTGTTCTGCCCTGGTGGGTTCTTCTCCATCTGCTTTGCTGTGATGCTCCTCAGCTTCACCTGTACTGCCGGTCTTGTCCTGGCTCCCTGCCCCGCCGGTCCTGCTGCAGTCCCAAGTCCCTACACTTCCACATGGACCTGGCCCTCCATCTCTCCCCTTGTTCTGCCTCTGCTCCACCACACTCCTGGACTGTATAATGTTTGGAGCGTCTGGAAGCCGCTCCTTGGAGGGGGACTCTACAGCAACTGTACAGAGCCACTTCATTTATCCTGAGTCCAGTTCAGTCATGTTTCTAGTCTGTTTATCCTAGTCTTGTTTCCTCGCCTGGTTGATCTCATCTAGTCTGTTTCGCTGCCTGCCCTGGATCTCTTACATGTTTATCGGATTACTCTTTTTCCTAGCCCCCTGGATTACTTTCACCGTTGATCAACCCTAGCCTGTGTCAATGATTATTCTTGTGTCCTGTCCCAATATACCTCTTTGTCAATGTTTGATCCTACCTGCTGTTGCGACCCTGTCTCATTTCAATAAAAGCTTTGCATATGGATCTCGCATCTGTCACTCTGTTACAATATGATGATTAGAGAATGACTGTATATGTTGATCATTTTGATGAGATATTCAGAGACAGACTGAAGCTGGACAAGTAGAGCTGAACTGTCAATAAAATCCTTCAGTGTTTCTGTCTATGGTAAGTAAAAAGCTAATTTGTCCTGTGCTTATTTTCTAATCTATTTACATAATGAAATGCCTAATTATGTTATGGTCTAAGATGACAGACACAATCACTGCTCATCATCACACTAAACACACATTAGATCAAAATAAGATTTCTGTGTTCAGTGGTGAATGTGAGTGATGTGAGTATGTCCTGGTACAAAGAAAACAGTTTATTGTCCAGCATCAGTGTGTCTGATCTCAGCATCAGCCTCACTCTATCTCTGGATGTGGAATATCAGAATAAAAACATCTACAGCTGTGTGATCAACAATCCCATCAGCAACAAGACTCAACATCTAGACATCAGGAAACTCGGTCACACTTGTGCAGGTACAGCAGCACTGATATGAGTGGTTATTTACTGACCTGATCTCTTTTGTTGTAGACTGACTCAATCCTCAAACTGAATTGTCTAAATTGTGTTTAGCCAATACAGCACTGCTTCTCCAGACTCTCACACTCTGCTGATCTCTGCTGCTGCTACTGGATCTTTGTTGATGGTTGCTGTAGTCAGGATGTGCTGCAACTGCAGGAAATTCAGAAAAAGTGGTTAGGAATTTAAAATATTAACTACAAATAATGCATTTGAATCAGAATTCCTATCAATGCAAACTCTGTTGTTTATAAATCACCTGCATTATTGTTAATGCAGTCCAGACACAGGAGGAACACAGAACTGAATCAGCAACCAAAAACACCAAAATGGTAAGACCACTCATGACTGTTGCAAGAAGATGTGTTGCAGTCAGTTAGTCTGATTGAAGCTTGCTGTTTGAAGCATTGTGCTTAATGTGCTGCAGGCGGTCAGTGAGCAGACATGTGAAAAACAGCCCAAACCATTATTATTATTACATTTAGTAGGAAGCAGATCAAAAGGATAGTTTAAGCATGTTTTAACCTGTTTACATTTTTCAAACTGATAGCAACAATCATCGACTGCAGTTTTAGCATGGCAGCGTGTGTAGGTGTGTGTGCAAGCATTCTTAATTTTTATAATTTAACACTGACTTTTTTTTTTTTTTTTTTTTTTTTTGGAAAGGCATAGTTGTCTGAATGTGTTAAATACATAAAAGTAAACAAATTATTTGTTAAATAAATAAATACAATCTCTAGTATTCTAAAAGTGGTTAAGTTTATTCAATTGTTGTGTATAGAAGAACCAAAGCAAAAAGCTACAAAGAGTCTACATCTTACATTACTAGTCTTACTAAAGCTTATGTGTCAAGCTGAAAGCTGCTGTGGTTGGTTTTCTCCAGAACTGTGGTTTGATCTTTTGGGTGGACAGACAGAGAACTTGTATTTAGAGCACGAGGTTTGTAGGTGAAGGGCTTCTTCCATGACGAGAAATAGCTGTTGACGGGGGCTACAAAGAGGGGGCTATGTGTATTTATACATAGCCATTTTCAAATGTTCATATTAAAATTTAGATTTGATTATCATGCAAAAAGTTTCTGAAGCATTTTTTGTTTGTTTGTTTCACGTTTTATATATATATATATATATATATATATATATATATATATATATATATATATATATATATATTTATATATATATAAACACTAAAAAAGTTTACAGATTTACAATGTGGTCGTACTGAACACCACTGTATTTGTCTGTGTGTGACAAGGCCAAATGGGCATTAAAATGTTGAGTTTAATGACCGTTTTATATTAATGCGCCGCTTTAATTGAGGCACACACCACACCCTCATTAAATCGAAATCGAAAGTAAATCGCGCCCGCGCATTTAAAACCGATTTAAATTACCAAAGCCACGTGATTTCAGTAACCGAGGCTTTGCAACTTCCTAACTGCTTCAAAATGTTTCGAAATTAGAAAATGATTCATGGCTAGGGTTCATGGCTGGCCATCTCTGTAGGCAGTGCAGCGATATTTAACTCCTTGAATTTTTTTTTTTAATCTTTGTAATGCCATTTTTCTAACTTTGTCATATGTTGTGACAATACAATTTTTTTGATTATTTTTTAAAACATTTTCGTTAAACAATAAATTAAATTAAAACGATACAATCAGGAAGAATAAGTTACCAGTCAAATGATATCAGCAGCAACAATTCACATTTGCACAGTGCAGAAGAGCACAAATGTCGCATTAAGGAATATTTGTGGATTTTTTACAAGATTCAGAGGTGGAATTAATGCATTTCATGTTTTAAACAATGTTTTGAATATAGAAGTATTAAACGATTTAAATGACTCCGTTTATGTTTTTAAATGAAACTGAAACTGCCAGTAGGTGGCAGTAAGTCAAAATCGATTAAAAAAAAGTAGATTCTGTTATATATTGTGTGGGGAAGGGGTGAACGAAGACGAAGGTCAAAGATAAAGTCTTTATTATATTCCACAGGTAAATACAAAACAGGTAAATCAACAGCAGGAGGGTAAAACCACGCACGCATTGACGAGACCTGCCGACAAACACTGAACTGAATGCAACTTAAAAAAACAGGTGATTACGATGAAGACACAGGTGATACAAGGTTAACTATTCATGAATAAACAAGGACAGGAAACAGGAACAACCAAATATGGGCACAAGAAGGGAGAAACCAACATAAACAGTCCACAGGTGTTTGACATTACTCCTCCCTCCTGGAAGGCATGACCTCGCGCCGTAGTGGATGAAACAAAGGAGTGGATGTGGGATGGTAACATAAAGTCAGTGTAGGAGGAGGCTCTGGCGGACGGACTCCCAGGAGGAGGACAACAAACAAAGTCCAGGGTGGTGATGACGGAGGGAGGAGCCAAGGAGGAGACAGAAGGGTCTCGGAGCAGGAGGAGCCAGGTGAGACCCAGGCCGCAGGCATAACGGCGGCCCAAGGCGGAGCTGACGGAGGGAGGAGCCATGGTGAAGGAAGGGCTGACGACCAACAGCGGCAGAGCCCAAGGCGGAGACGGAGAGCCGATGATCCTGGGTGAGACAGAGGATCCGGAGGGCCAAGGTGGAACCCAAAGCTCTGGCGACCGAGGCAGAGGTGGAGAATCGGAGGTCCGCGGTGGAGCCGGAGCCGGAGCAACAGAGGGATGAGGTGGAGCTGGTGGGATGGAGCGACGAGGCGCAGCTAGAGGTGTGGAGTCCTGAGGTGATGGCGGGATGATGACCGACCAAGGCGGAGCTATAGGGAGGGGGAGCCTGGTGGAGCTGGTGGGCCGAGGAGACAAGGGAGCTGGGAGCCAGGGTGGAGCCGCAGGGTCGTAGGGCTGAGGTGGAGTCTGGGACTCTGAGGCTGGAGGCGAAGACGAGGGATCCTCCAGCCATGACGCTGATGGAGACTGGCAGACCCGCGGCGAGCCCACCGAACAGATGGCACGGATAGCATAAATTTGTCTTACAAACTTTTCAATCTATTTATTACAGGTATTCTTAAATCATTACAACACAATTCAGATACACAGATGACTTTTCTGCCCAGTGAACACTCATGAAATCAATAACACTAACAAAAAAACTCTTATTAGGATTCAGGAATTATTTTGCATCTCAATGTCTATTACAGTATACAGATTTTTAATTCAGAAATGAACTTTTGGGAAAAAAAAAAAATTTTAATTTTACTACTGTAAAGTAATCTCACAGCAGATAAAAGCACTAGAAAAGTTAAAATACCAAAGAACAGTACATGAACTTATGTACCACAAGTACAGTCAAAAATAAAATTAAAATGTAAATTCAGCATCCTCTGCACATTTGGCTAAATGTCTTAAGGAGGGCACAGACCTGTCTTTTTCAGGAATGTGATTAACTGTGCATATATTTTCCTCAGTGCTGCTCCAAGTATATTTTCTAATAGAAAGTTTAATCTATATTTTTTACATGCTTCTTTTAATAATTTCTTTTAATTTTCATATGCATGACATTCCTGTCAGGCTGTGTGTAGGAAGGAGCTAATGAGTCACAGACAGGTGTAGGTAATTAACCAATGATGACTTAATAAGAAACGGAAAGACCAAATAAGGGCACAGAAGGGCAAAACCAACAAAACAGTCCACAGGGGTGTGACAATTCCATTATCACATGCTGTACAGATTCAGATTGATTACAGTGTAAACACCATCCATTTGTATGTTTACCTATTCAGTGAAGTGTCTTATTAAGTCATGTATGTCCTATTCTAAAACAGGTTATGACCACTTCTTCCCTTCGGTTTCTACCCAATTCTCTTCCCCTCCAACTGTACTTTGAATGTTATACAGATGCCTTCCTGTGTCATTAATATTCCAATATTCCTGCCATATATTTTGTGTATGAACATTAATTATTGCTTTAGCTTCAGCTTTACTTAATGCAATATCCAGATCTACTGTTTGAGATTTGAGAGACTGTTTTGCCAATAAGTCAACTTTATTTCCTTTCACACCAACATGTGCAGTAAACCAGATACAGGATACATTTAAACCTTTATTATGTAATCTATATAGTTTTATATACTTTTAAAAAAAAAAAAAAAAAAACATCAAGTCTGCATGATTTCCCCGATCTAATACTGAGAGCAGAGAGACGATCAGAGACAACTACTGCATTGTTTTTGTTCTGCCCTTTGGGTATTATCTTGTTAGAGTAATTAGGACCTCTAGCGGTCAATTATAGTATTGCAGACTGAATCAGGAAGTTATTTTACGAGTCAAAGCGCGTGGTGAAGATCGTTCCAGCTGCAATAATCAGTCGTTGCATTCTGTATTCTCATTAGCAAGAACTGCCTGTAAGTGATTTATATTTTCTGTTACAGTATTTCTAACAGACTTGTGGCAAATTCATGTTGACTTAAAATCACTAAATCTTTGTGTTTAATTCACAACTGGTGTTATTGAGATGATATGTTTAATTGTAATTTTAATTGTAATTGTAATAACTGTTATTATTGTACAAGCTACAATTTTCTCTTAGTGTATTTTTTGTGTTTATTTTCAGTTTCACTCCTTTGTTCAAGTCTACGTGCTGAACAAGAGTCTAAAAAAGCTATATCCTGACTCTCATGTTATTCATGTTATTCTTATATACTGGAGGATAGTACAGTTTTTATTCATTTGTTCTATCCACTGTAAGCCTAATATTATGGCTACCAGCTCTATTGTGTAAACTGAGTGATGATCTTTTGTTCTCTTTTTAACAATTTTCTCACATTGTGAGATTTACACTGCAGCACCTGTACGCCCATTTTCATGGTTCTTTGAACCATATGTGTATAATTATTTTATTTGCAAGGTGCATTTCTATATAGCTTTGTACTATGCTCCAGACAGGCACTAGCTACATTTTACATTCCAAGGGGGAATATCTGAGTATGGGACAGTAGGATAATATTGAATAGAGTGGAGACATGCTATCCTTGTTTTTACATTTCCTATCCATCCAAACTCCTGAAATTTAAGTTATGATGTTCCCAACACTCCTGTACTATGTTCTTTGCAGGGTGTAACTCACTATGTCCTTGTAGGTTAACCCAATATGAAAGCATATGTTGTAGTTTTCTAGTACTCGGTGGCATCTCCCCAGTTTTTAGCTGTATTGCTGCAACCTGGAGATGTTTTAAAAGCTCCACTGTATATTCTAAGGGCTTCAGCTTGTTCTATGTCTAGTTTCTTAAGATTAGTTTCAGCTGCTGACATATAAGCACTACAACCATAGTCAAGTGTTGACTTCATAAGAGCCCTGTATATATTCTTCAAGAAAGACCTAGTTGCTCCCCAATCTAATACTGACAGACAACACAAAATAGTATTAATTTTCTTACATTTGAATCTTATTTTATTAATTTGTTGTCTTTTTCATCAGAGAGAACTCCAAAAAATCGAATGATCCTATCTTGTATTAAGTTCATGACCGTATAACTTCATTTAAATTTTCTTGTGTTGCTTAGAAAAACAAATGACCTGAGATTTAGTTTTTGATATTATAAAACCCCATTTATGTGACCATTGTTCTATCATAATTGCTTTCTGCATTTTCTTTTGCATATATTCCACATTTCTACCGCTAACCCAAAAAGCCCCATCATCCGCATATAATGATTTTCCTATATTATGATCAATTTCTTTCAAAATGTCATTAATCATAATGTTAAATAGTAACAGACTATATAAACTACCTTGCGGTGTACCATTTTCTACATAATGCATACTTGACAATTCTTTACCAACTCTTATTTCAATTCTTCTACCAAACAAAAAGTCTAACACCCAATTATACAATTATATATATATTATATATATATATATATATAGTGTCGACAATCATCTGAACTCCAAGGGGTGTGCAGACTTTTTATTGTCAATGCACATTTATAAAAAGATAACATTTTATGTTACCTATTTAAACACACCATGGGCTGATTTTGAAGGGGTTACTTTGAATTACTCTGCCAATAATAAATTGTACTGTGTATTATTATGGAACACAAAAGAAAAGGAAGGAAAAGCTTGATGTAAAGAACATCCCATGTCTTTATAGATGATAAGGGTATCAACATGATATCTGGGGGTATGCCAACATGATTGCAACACTGAAGGACTTGTGATGTTTTGTGCACCTGGTAACACATGGGGAAAAATGGAGCACAAGGAAAAAAAAAAAAAATTTTCACTTGTGGGGACATTTATGGGTCTCTATGTAGAAACAGGCTTAAAAGTTTGAGAATGAGTTTTTTACAGATGAAGATTTGTTGCCATTATATTGTCAATTACATACAATTACATATGTTTATTAAATATACAAACAAAACCTTACAATGAACAAAACGTGAATGGCACAGCTGGTGTAGGGATTTTTTTTTTTTTGACCACCAGATGGTGAAGTAGAACACTAAAAATGGAACAATCAAAAAAATCACACAGGCCTAAGGCATCAATTCAGTTTGTTGTACAAATGAAGCAGAAACTTGCTTCATTATAGCTTCGTTCGACACATCTCTTAAAATCACCACACCATTATCAAAGAGCATGTGCACAGTCTCTGGCTATAAAGCCACCAAACAGGAAGTGAGTGGAGAAGAACCAGAGAGAGTGGAACACAGTCAGTACTCAGTTGAAGGCCCCCTCTGCTGCTTTGGGATCACAATTTCATTGTAGTATACAGTATTATAGCAGTTTCTTGGTCTGCTGACACAAGACTATATCTCTAGTCATTTCTTAGTAGGCTACACATAAAAATACACATAAAAAAAACAAATGGTTACAAATAAAATTGGACAGTCACACTTTTGAAGGTGTACAACATGTGCTACAGTTTACTGTACATATAGAATAGTGACTTTCCATCATCTAATGTCCAGTACATAGTACACTGTACTATATAGTTATACTGTATGTGTAAGTATAACACCCATATATGATTCATTCATTTCTCACCTCTTTCCGTTGTTGGATGCATACATTCTGATTTGTGTGCCATCAGTTTTGCTACTTAATGTTTAACTTACTCACTGTTAAACTTTTTGAGAAATGTGTGTTTGTTTTGAGTACTGAATGAATAGTTTGAGAAAGTGAGCAAACTAAAATCAGATGCACTTAAACAAATCATATGAAAATATGATCAGAGATTAAATGTAAAAATCTTCACCAGAATAAAACTGATAAAATAAATGGATCACCAGCTGAAAAATGTTAAACAATTGTCCCATTTAATACTGTTGATAAAGAGGAATATATGAATATTGGAATATTGGATATCATGTGGTATGACCTCAAAAAAACAAAAAAAAAAAAAAAAAAAAGAATTTAGTTATTTTATTTAGTTTTACATTTCATAGTGATCTTTTGTGGGAAGCTAGCTCATTTTTTTAGGTGGCCAATTTTGTGCTTGTAAATGTTGACTAAATTGGAAATATCATGTGGTGCGACCACTGCAGAGTGTTTTCCATTATAGATATATGTCACAGATTGGCAGTTTTTGTGCCCTTCACAAAGACCTGCCCCCTTTAGTTACTGTTGCTATGTCTGACAAACAGTGGCACTTTTATGCCACACATCATGCAGTGAAAAATACACCATGGCACAAAGAGGACACTCACAATGTGCTGACATACAAGACAGAGGTCAGTGTGTTAAAGTTTTTATATTTTTTTTTTTTTTTTTTTTTAAGAAATTCAAACAACAAATACTATTTTATGGCTCTTTAATGTGTCCTGACAGAACACTGTAGTGCCTCAGTTCAAGCGGCACATGAACCGATCATCTCTTCATCTTTACTAGTTATATACTACATCTATGCTATCACGAAATAAACATGAATCAGAAGGTACCCGTGAAAAGATGTCAATACACACATTTTTCAAGTTCAAGTCCACCATCAACTTTAATCTGCTCTCCTGTCTGGTTTGTTTGTTGGACAAAATGGCATATTTGGCGTTATGACTGGTGAGATTGCCTGTTAATAAATTTCCCAGCAAAGGGTCAATTGAGCAGCTGAGATTGGACAAAGTTCAGAAATAACTGGGGCTAAAGAAATGCCTGCAGTTAATGATGTGCTGCACTTTTCACACTTTTCACTTTAAATAGATTTTTAATGATATAAGGCCTTTGGAGCGACCACTCATCATGTTGTGCGACCAATAATAGGAATAACTGTATTAAAATAAAAATAAAATATCTCATTTCTGTGGTTGAAATATGAATCACCACTACAGCATGCTTTTTCAAACATTTTTATGCAATCAGTTTTAAAGCAATTTACAGGACAAATACGTTTGCTAACTACATTTACAACTCTGAAATAATAAAACAAAAATATGAGATCATTAGGTAACACTTCATAATAACATTCAGTTGTAAGTCATTTATAAGCAATTAGTTAATGATGAAATAATCACTTACAAAACAGTTATAAAAGATTACTAAGTGATGTTAACAATTTGTGTATGTTTTGTTAATTCATTTGCAAGTAATTTACGAGTAATTGGTTAATAATTAACTAATCATTTACAAAACATGACTGCATTCATAAACAATTAATAAGTGATATGTTAGTATTTTTATCTATGCTTTGCAGATTATTAAATTATAGATTTCATGTAAATCATTTACAAGTAACTAGATAATGATGAACTAATAATTTACAAAACATCACTATACGTTCACAAATGATTAAGTAATATGCTAACGATTTACAAAACTCACAGATTCCAGTTTTTTTTTTTTTTTTTTTGAGAACCCTTGAAAATATGAAAATATAAACTTTCTTTACTTTACAAAAAAAGTGAGCGCGACTTATAACAACTTTATACACAACAATGTACACAACAACTAGCTAATCAGAAAAATCTTTAGTAGTGAATATAGTAGTGTAGTGTAGTGTAGTGTTTTGAATACTACAACTTCACAACATTTGGTCACTGGCTGATGGGCCTATAAAAAGCTATGCTGTTCATATTCAACAGTCTTTCTTGATGACGGTAGTTAAGTTATGTCAAAAAAGGCATATACATAAACAACATAAGGATATCAATAGTTTCAGTAAATGCAACAATTCGAGTAACGACACCTACATTATAAGCTGTGCAAACTCAATTATGTACCTGAATGTTGTTTGATTGACAGCTGCCTTCAAAAACTTTGTTTTTTATGGGCACATCCTCCTTAAAAAACGTTTGCATATCCCAGCTGTGCTCATCTTGGCAGCTCATTTGTGTAAACACAGTTATGAGAGGATGTAAAAAGATAGGTCAAAACATCAGTGCATAACTGTTTAGACAAGAAGTCAGTGTTTCTTTCCCGATCACTGTAGTTCCTTAAATAAACTTCTACAAACTTGAATTTTCCATCTTGACTCATTATCAAACTGATGTCTCACTGGCATTTGCATTTCCATTATGGCACGGCTCATTAGCAGCAGGTTCCAGTTCATTGTCAGCACCATTAACAGATGAGTATGCAGCATCATTCACCTGTAACAAAGCAGATTCATATGTTAAAAAGAAATTAACAAGATTAATGTTTAAGTTACACAATACAAAAATAGAAGAGACCAGGATTTTTTTAAATTATTCTTTTTGATAAAATATTAACAAAAAGGACTTACAGATGCTGGTCATATAATTAGAATATCTTCAAAAAATGTATTTATTTCACTAATTCCATTCAAAAAGTGAAACTGGTATAATGTATACATTCATTCCACACAGACTGATATATTTTAAGCGTTTATTTCTTTTAATTTTGATGATTATAACTGACAACAAATGAAACCCCCATATTCAGTATCTCAGAAAATGTGAATATTATGAAAAGGTTCAGTATTGAAGACACCTGGTGCCACACTCTAATCAGCTAATTAACTCAAAACACCTGCAAAGGTCTTTAAATGGTCTCACAGTCTAGTTCTGTAGGCTACACAATCATGGAGAAGACTGCTGATTTGACAGTTGTCCAAAAGACGACCATTGACACCTTGCACAAGGAGAGCAAGACACACAAGGTCATTGCAAAAGAAACTGGCTGTTCACAGAGCTCTGTGTTCAAGCACATTAATAGAGAGGTGAAAGGAAGGAAAAGATGTGGTAGAAAAAAGTGTACAAGCAATAGGGATAACCGCACCCTGGAGAGAATTGTGAAACAAAACCCATTCAAAATGTGGGGAAGATTCACAAAGAGTGGGCTGCAGCTGGAGTCGGTGCTTCAAGAACCACACAGACGTATGCAAAACATGGGTTTCAGCTAGGGCTGCACGATTAATCGCATGAGATTGTGAGGCGTGCTTAGTCAATAAAGCCGGTACTTTGATTAGTAGTAAAGCTCCATCACGTGCATTCAGCTGGAGCGGCAATTAATACACAGAGCCGTAAATCACTGACAAGCTATGCAAAATCGCACTCATTATCACAGATGAATCGCATTCGATTATGAGCGCAATTTTGCGTAGCTTGTCAGTGATTTACGGCTCTGTGTATTAATTGCCGCTCCAGCTGAACGCACCTGATGGAGCTTTACTACTAATCAAAGTACCGGCTTCATTGACTAAGCGCGCCTCACAATCTCCTAGTTTCAGCTGTCGCATTCCTTGTGTCAAGCCACTCTTGGACAACAGACAGCATCAGAAGCGTCTCGCCTGGGCTAAAGACAAAAAGGACTGGACTTCTGCTGAGTGGTCCAAAGTTATGTTCTCTGATGAAAGTAAAATTTCCCAGGGTCCCAGAGTCTGGAGGAAGAGAGGAGAGGCACAGAATCCATGTTGCTTGAGGTCCAGTGTAAAGTTTCCACAGTCAGTGATGGTTTGGGGTGCCATGTCATCTGCTGGTGTTGCTCCACTGTGTTTTCTGAGGTCCAAGGTCAACACAGCTGTATACCAGGACGTTTTAGAGCACTTCATGCTTCCTGCTGCTGACCAACTTTATGGAGATGCAGATTTCATTTTCCAACAGGACTTGGCACCTGCACACAGTGCCAAAGCTACCAGTACCTGGTTTAAGGACCATGGTATCCCTGTTCTTAATTGGCCAGCAAACTCGCCTGACCTTAACCCCATACAAAATCAATGGGGTATTGTGAAGAGAAAGATGTGATATGCCAGACCCAACAATGCAGAAGAGCTGAAGGCCACTATCAGAGCAACCTGGGCTCTCATAACACCTGAGCAGTGCCACAGACTGATCGACTCCATGCCACACCGCATTGCTGCAGTAATTCAGGCAAAAGGAGCCCCAACTATGTATTCAGTGCTGTACATGCTCATACTTTTCATGTTCATACTTTTCAGTTGACCAAGATTTCTAAAAATCCTTTCTTTGTATTGGTCTTAAGTAATATTCTAATTTTCTGAGATACTGAATTTGTGGTTTTCATTAGTTGTCAGTTATAATCATCAAAATTAAAAGAAATAAACCCTTGAAATATATCAGTCTGTGTGGAATGAATGTGTACATTATACAAGTTTCACTTCTTGAATGGAATTAGTGAAATAAATCAACTTTTTCAAGATATTCTAATTATATGACCAGCACCTGTATATGTGGCATTTTTCTGTTTATGAATCTTCAGTCTGATCCACTGCAACACAGTGTCATATACTGTACTACAGCAATACATGTCATGATGTCTGATGCTTTAACAGCGGTATTACAATATTACTGATACTCTTATTTGCTCTTATAAAAATGTAATTTATATTTTTATGCATTTTAGTTTATTTGAGAGTCATTTGTGTGTGTTGTTTGTTTTATTTTATTTTGTTTTTTCCCTAATATTTTGCCACTGTCTCACCTGTGAAGATCTGCTTCCGTGGTGGTGATAATAAAGAATAAAAAAGGGAAACCATTCACATGTATATTTAGGTTACTCTCAAAACCTGACCAGGTTAATTACAGCTAACTAAAAACATTTCTAACTTATAATAAATGTTACTAAAATAAAATACAAAACCAAAAAAATAGGTAAGTTCATTTGCTTCAACCTGATGTAGTAAAGTAACTAAAACAAACAAACAAAAAAAAAAACAACAACAAAAAAGGAAAACTGGGTAGACATATTTAAACATAGTGTGTGTATAAATTATGTATAACAACAAAAACAGAACTAAAAGTAAAATGAAAAAAAAATACAAATAGAAACTAAGATATTTAATTATACTAAAATAACACTACATAACACATCACTAATATGAAAATGTTCATATTATACCACAGCTCCTGATGTTAAATTAAATGATTGATGTTAAAATTCTCTTTTGCAGAAAAACAGATTGAGTGCACACAATACCTGATTACAGTGCTGTGTCCTGGTTCCTGTTCCTGTTCCTGTAACCTAATTAAACACACATTATTTTGGTTAACTACAATAAAGACAAATTTTCACATATTTTAAGATTACTTTCACACAAAGAATCACATATTTACATCTTGTTAAATCATCTGTATGTAATACTCACCATTTTGTCCTGCTTGACGCCTGCGATAGTAAATCACACCAGCAACAGCTGCAGCCACTATCAGCAGAACACAAACACATATTCCTGCTACAGCACCTGAAGACAGACCTGAATCTGAAACAGATGAAGGCATACAGTCATTATTACTAGAGAGTAAATGATAATCGATCCAGTATTTAACAATATTTCTCAACATCTTTCTACGTTGGTCATCAGTTGTATGATACTGATTTAACTAAATGGTGTCACCTGGTAGGTTTTTCATTTGTTTTGTTTAGTTTTAGAAGCAGAGGCTAAAACAGCACTGTGAGCTGAGAAAAATGTGTAAAAAATTTTTTGCCTTTTTTAATAACATTAGATTAGAACTGATACTCTGACCTGCATATTAGGATGAGAGAGACTTAAATTATTAACATTAAATCCTCATTATGTATTTATTTATTTTCAAACAGGCCATGATAAAAACAATACTATCAACAAAAGTTTTTGATGGTCAGAGATTCAGTCACACAATCCAGTTTCAGTCTGGGATCTCCAGTGATGTTAGCAATGACAGTGTCATTAAAATACCATATTATCACTTTTTTTTTCTCTGTACCAGGATATAAAATATTTACTATACCAGATTTTCCCTCCACTGGCGTTTCTTTCAATTCATCTCGTTTAGAGGCAGTAACACCTGAAACACAAACCAACAGCTGCTGAAGCATCCTTCTGGAGAGAAAACTATAACAAAATAGCAGATCTGCTGATCATAATACAAGAAAGACAAGTAAAAAATTACTTTACATGCTTTTTGTTTCTTGACTTTGTCTAAAACGTATATTTTGTACTTATAAAACATAAACTTAAGAGAACTAATAATTACTGATAACAGATGCATTTAAACAGATAAGAAAAGAGGATCAGGCATTAAATGATGAGAAACCACAATAATGTGATTTAACACATATAACCTGCTTTTAACATTCATTAAATGACTCACTGTAGACAGCAACTTTGAAGATCTTTTCACTGTCGTTGTCACTGTCCCTGTAGATCTCTAGTGTATAGCGTCCAGAGTCTGTGGTTCTGGTGTTCATGATGGTCAGAGATCCAGTCTGATGATCCAGCTTCAGTCTGTCTGTGAATCTTTCAGTGCCATCATTACACTGAACACCTGTACAGATCTTACTGAGATCTCCAGTGATTTGAGCGATACGTGTGTCATTAAAATACCATTTAATCTTTTCGTGTTGGTCTACTTTAACATCAGTGTGTAGAGTGACTGGATCTCCCTCCGTCACTGACACTGGCACTTCATCTGCACCAACACAAAGAGCACCTGGAGAAGAAATTAACAGTTAATTATAATTAAATCTGGTATAGTGGGACAAAAATATACAACAACAATGCACCGTGACCATGTTGTTCATGCCAGGTTCTGAAACAAATGCTCAAATTGAGCCAGGTGTGAGAACACCTGAACATTTTAATAAAACACTAGACTCAATCATGTCAAATTACTACTTGTACTTGTATTTTAGTTTACATAAACAGCAGTCAAAGTTTATAGTATATATATATATTATATGGAATTAAGACTAAGAAATGTATGTATTATGTAAGGCTCATCTGGAATGTTTGTTACAGAACCTGGTGCATTTGTTCGGTTTGCTGAGGGATGCATAAACAGGCCAACTGGGCTCAGATCTGCACTAAAACTATCAGCCTGAGATCCCCTGAAAGAGGAGTATTTGTTGTGGTGAGAACGCAATCCAACCCAATGGACCAACAAAATAATTTATTAAGGGAAATCATTATTTACAAGTTATTGTAAATTATCGACTCCAATGGATCCGTGCTTTTGACATGATTCACATCTGAGTTTTCATTTAACAGTCAATTTTCATTTCAGTTACAACATACCATTTCAATCTGCAACAAATTATAAAAAAAAAAATAAATAAATAAGCATGACAGTAATTACAGCCAATGTAAATAATAATAATTATAATAAGCAAAATGACTATGTAAATAGGCTATGTAAATAAAACATTGAAAAACTTTAAAGGGAAACAATAGCCTATTAACTGGCTATTTCCAGTACCAGCTGCACCATCATCTAGTCTCTCACATCCATATGGCAGCCTGTACAATATGTTTAAATTCTAATAAATAAATAAATAACAGATGACACAAATTAGTAATTGTGGTGCTTCTAATTAAGTGATAAAAATCAGTTGCAAATGTTGTACAAAATACACATACTCATCTTTGCACCAATAAAATATCCAACAATTTATGTTTTACTATCAAATTATATGTAATATCTAATAATTATTAGAATTTAATTTCAAAACGTGATGAATGATGTGGAAGCTTAGCCTTGAATACATATTTGACATCCGACAGGAAACGTCTTTAAGGCTTATTGCCAATGAACAAACAGTCTAAAAAATGCATCTTGCAGATGTAAATTCAGATGTCAAATAGACTTATCCGTGTTATAATCAAATAAGAAACCATGTCACGTGTTTCCAAAGTCGTTTTACGAGAAAATAATGATTAAAACAACGTGTAAATAACATTACTACATTCATCAAATAAGACAGCTAGTCTCTGACAAAACATGTACCACGTTTTTATGATTGACCTTACTACTGTCCACTTCCTGGTATACTAAGACATTTCCTTTAAACATAAAAATGCTCAGCATAACTTTCGTTTTCAAACATTAAAACTGGTTAACCATGTTAAAGATCATAACAAATGTGTGTCTTACCAAGCACGACCAAAACACACGTCCCCAAAACGACAGAATTCATTTTCACCGAAAAAATGCTAATTAATTCAATGGAACGAAAAGCTTTTTTTTCCGAAAAGGTTTTGTTCCAACGCCACCACAACTAAATCTACCTTAATCTAAAAAACCGAAAGTAAAACATGTCGACGTATCGTCAGAGCTGCTCCCGCTTCTGCTGTTGTGCGCGTACCCGGTAGCTGCTGATGTCAAATACGTCACGAGGAGGGACTTGTTCACTACACATCTCACCAGATGGCGATGTTTTTCAGTCCTAGCCTGAAAGGGCGCAATGAAAAATAAATGCAAGTGCATCTACTCAATCATAAAAACTGATGTTACAAAAACTGTCATCAGAAAATTGACAAATGTCAAATGATATCCTTCAGTCACAAAGTTGCCACAATTAGTGTTATGGGCACAGAAGAAGGGGTCACTAAACCAGTTACTCATCTCATCTCATCTCTCCTGTCTCATTTGAAGATACCCGCATTAGACATCTCTACCAAATAAAAGCATTAGAATGCTTGGAAATTATAATGCATTATGGTATTTGCATAGTTATTAGTCGCTATGCTGAAAAAAAATAAATAAATAAAACAGATTTTAAATGAAAACAGTAAATTATTTTCTCAATTTCTTGTACAGGTTTTAAAGTTTTGTTAAATTTAATTTTTTCTTTCTCTGTGTCAAAACGTTTCTCATCATGATTCAATGTTTCTGTAGTAAATTAAAGATTAAATGGTCATGTTTCTGTTTACAGTGTAGCTGTCACGAATCATGCCTCTGTGGTCCCTCTCACTCACCTCCAGAATAATATTGACACACTCACACCGGACTTTCCCATAATCCCTGTGCCTGGGACTGACTGACACTCCACCTGTTCCCCATTTACCGTCCTGTTTAAGCCTCACACTCACTCCTTGCAACTGCGAGGTGTTGTTCTGCACGGCTGGCATTTACTACTGTTCTACTGTTAATTTTATCGCGCCTGCGTGTGCACCTTTGATCTCTGCCTATTGTTTCTGCCTCCATTGCCTGGAGTTGACCTGTGATTGTTTCCAACCTGCCCTGACCCTCAGCCTGTTTTGTAACCACATCTCTGTTTTGTCTTTGCTATTACTATTGCTGGTGATCAACGCCTGCCTGTTTGTATTACTGCTTTCATTTAATAAAGCCACAGATGCACTCTTAAAAATAAAAATGCTTTAAAAGGTTCTTCACAGCGATGCCATAGAAGAACCATTTTTGGTTCCACCATCCTGCAAGAATCTATAGTCTGCCTTGACCCAGATTCTACTATCCACAATATGTTTGTTCATGCTCATTTCTCAAAATGGCTTAATTATTAGAGAAGAAGAATTCGACAATTATGTTGTTTCTAGACAATTTGGGAAAATCGGATCCTGAGCAAATGACGACCAATTGCAGAATGAGATTGGGTGTGGGACACTGAGAACCATCTCAGACAAAGGGGTGCCAGAACTAAATTAACATACAGATTACAGCTGTTGCAACAGGAGCAGCTTCATTTAAATGAAGGGTAGTAAACTGTAACTATATAAAAGGTCTGAACTTAGGATGTTCTGGATTCATTCTGACTCAACTGAATCCAAAGTTATTCTTCATCAAGATCTTTGACGTCCTCACTTTTTCTTACAATCCTGTTCTTACCTTTTATAATCTGAAGAACCTTCTTTGGCCACAAAGAAACTTTTGTGAAACAAAAAAGTTCTTCAGATGTTCAAAAGTTCTTTATGTAACCATTAAGACAGAAATGTTCTTCTATGACATTGTGAAGCACCTTTATTTTTAAGAGTGTGGATCCCAACTCTTTGTTACAGTATCAGCATATTATTCAGTTTATTGGTGTGTTATATATTTAGTGTTGAGAGATGTTCAGCTGTCAATTTGTATAGTTTAATTATTTATAATGGGTAAGAATTGATTTACTTACTGCTGTAAAACTATTCTGTGAGGGGATCAACTGCAAGGTTCATAGCACCAAATTACAAAGAGGCTCTTCAAACACATGAAACAATGCATGCAAGATGTTTGTCCAATTGATCAAATAACACTTCAGACCACAGGTTTCAGTTCGACTCTGCTGAGCTGTTTGTCACACCTTTTTTTTTCATTTGTAACAATTAAAAGACAGATTTATTTTGAATTTTACATAAGTGCCAAGAGATCATTTATAATTTATATAACCGTTGGAAAGGCGGGGCTTAGGACACCTGTCAATCATAGCCATGACGCAGCAAAATGAAGCGAGAGAGAGAGACATGTCCCGGGAGCGGGAGAAATAATCGCCCTTTGTGTGTGTGCGTCTGTGACTAATTGTGAGTACCCGCTCGCCTCTATAGGCTGTTCTTGTTCATTCTAATATTCCGTTGCGAGAAGATGAGGTGTTTATCTGCTGTTCGCGATTGAACGTGAAATGAGTGTACGGCTATGCTAACGAATTCACCGCATTCACGTGCTGTGTTTACAAATATGACATCGCTATTTGTATTCCCATCCTGTTCTGTATGTTTATCCATCTCATTATGCTGCTATATTGGGAATTATTACTGTGAAGTTTATATATAGGTACTTTAATTGGTTGTTGTGAGAGATTTATTGCAAGTATCCGGGCACTTTCAGTTTGACGTGCCGATTGTGTTTACATAAAAGAGCACCGCACTATTGTTTTGTACATCACCACAGAACGTTGATACTGAATACTGTATTTACATAGTATTTTTGTATAGATTAATGTGATTTGTTTTGATACAGAAGTAATGTTATGCTGATAATTTCTTTATTTCTGTTTTATTGTAGAACCACGCACATACACCCTTCAATGCATTTTCAGTGTTCAATAAACCTCTTTGATTGACGTTTACCGCCTGATCCACTCCTGTGTTCTAACCGACACACCAAGAGGAAGGCTAAAGAAATTAGAACCACCTCAGAATACAATCCTAGTTAAGCTTCTCAACAATAACTTTCGAAAAGAGTGTATGCATTTGACACACTAAAAGTGTCAAGCTCTACCATGGGTAGAGAGTTTCTAGCTGAGTCTCTAGATTTTACTAAACAACTAAGGAAAATGGTTTGCAAGTTTGTTTTGTTCTCTTTGTGCTGGTGGCGTTTGACTGGTAAGTTCTACAATATTTTTTTTTAATGTCTTCATTACTCTAATTTCAGAGAAATAAAGCTGCTATAACTGTTCAAATTAGAAAACTTTAATTTCCTGTTCTTCTCAGATACATTGAATCAGTATGATTGTGATATTGTTATTAGTTTTCACAACAATCTGTACAGATTAAGGTGTCAGTTCACATTTAGATACACACTACAACTGATTTCTGGCTCTGTAAATCAGCAAATGTCTTCATTTGTTCCTGTATGTTCATCAGGTGTGTTTGGTGAGTCAGTGTCAGTGATGGAGGGAGATTCTGTAACTCTGAACACTGATGTTACTGAAATACATGAAGACGATGATATTCTGTGGAAATTTGGAGCTGAAAAGTCTGTCATAGCTCAAATCAAGAGAGAGAACCAAATCTTCCGTGATGTGAGATTCAGAGACAGACTGAAGCTGAACAGACAGACTGGATCTCTGACCATCACAAACATCATAATTGAACATGCTGGACTCTATGAAGTAAAGATTAGTGGAGTGAAACGGTCAATAAAAACATTCAGTGTTTCTGTCTATGGTGAGTAAAAAACTAATTTGTTCTTGTTTAATTAACACAATATATCAGGTTAAATATAAGTTAAGTTCAATCAACAGCATAATGTTATTGATACAAAAAAAAAAAAATTCCCATTTCTTGTGGGGTGGGGGGGGTAGCTGTAATAATGGAGGTTTACAGCAAGAAATTTAGAGGCCAATATCTGGACAATTTAAAAGCAGAAATATGGTGCTTAAATTTGATTAAAATATAATTGATATACTGTATATATAAAATCAATTTTAATATACGTTTTCTTTAAAAAAAAAAAAAAAAAAGTCCTTTTGTCAAAAATTGACCATTGTCAGGGTCATATTTTTCCAAGTGGAATATTTTATTATTATTATTATTATTATTCTCATGTTTTCTAGCTCGTCTGCCCACTCCTAACATTACCAGATATTCTTCACAAAATATTTTGTCATCATCATCATCACAGCAGAATTGTTTATTGCTGTGTTCAGTGTTAAATGTGAGTGATGTGAGTCTCTCCTGGTACAAAGGAAAGAGTTTATTGTCCAGCATCAGTGTGTCTGATCTCAGCATCAGTCTCTCTCTACCTCTGGAGGTGGAATATCAGGATAAAAACACCTACAGCTGTGTGATCAACAATCCCATCAGCAACCAGACCACACATCTGGACATCATTCAAATCTGTCATATTCGCTCAGGTACGATAGTGGTGATAGCAGTGATTATTTATTGATTATTTTAAGCTGATCTCTGCTTTTAACATTAAAATATACAATCATTAAAAGGATAGTTTATCCAAAAATGAAAATTACCCCATGATTTACTCACCCTCAAGGAATTCTAGGTATATGTGACTTCTTTCATGATGTTCTGATGTTTTCTTTTCTGATGTTCTTTCAGACGAATACAGTCAGAGTATCATTAAAATGTGGCCTGGGTCTTTCAAGCCTAATAATGACTGAATGGTGGTTGATATTTTGAAAGCAAAATCAAATGCATCCATCCATCATAAAAAGTGCTCCAAACTGCTCCGGTGGCTTAAAAAAGGCCTTCTGAAATGAATCGATGTGTTTGTGTAAGAATAATATCCATTTTTAAAACTTTGTAAACTGTAATTTCAAACTTCTGCTAACTGTCGTACACACATTCAGGAGAGAGTGGCATTCCAGCAGATGATGTAGGATGTAGGCATAGCATAAGCTCAGGTTAGAACATGCTAATCTCGTGAGAACCATGTTTTGTTTACAGAAAAGGAAAACCAGTCTCCTGTTGGCTTATCAAATCAAATCAAATCACCTTTATTTATATACCGCCTTTAACAATACAGAATTGTGACAAGGCGGCTGTACAGTATTAAATAGGAAATAGTACATCAACAATGCAAAGGGCAACAGTAAACACTCAATTTTTAGGTAAAGGTAGTTAATCAAATACAACAAAATAAAATATTGTGTGAAGATAAAGTGAAGATAAAGTGTCCCCAACTAAGCAATCCAGAGGCGACAGCGGCAAGGAACCAAAACTCCATCGGTGACAAATGGAGAAAAAAAACCTTGGGAGAAACCAGGCTCAGTTGGGGGGACGTTTTGTTCACATTTATTCCCTGCCATGTCTTGTTTTTCTCTTCACTAGTTGTATCACGTGTATTTTCATATAGAAATTATAAATGTTGATCCCACCCTTCTGTGCTCTTTTATGTGTCATTTACTGCTTATGTTTTATCCTTATGTATCCTTATTTTATCTTATGTAGAATATGTATGCATGCTTATGTTTTATGCTTATGTAGAAAATGTAACTAAATGTCGGGTGCTTTGCAGTATCACACACAATAAACAAATTCGGCACAAGCACATCATCACTGTCTATTGTCCAAAGCAACGATCACATCCCTAATAATAGCGATTCCTCAGATCTTGTCCTGGAGTGTCCTAATATTGTGTTAGAGTCCCCTACAACAAATTTAAATGCATCAGAAGATATTTAAATGCATCAGAGATATTTAAACTTTTTTCTCAGAATATACATAGTCATTTGTCAATGATTTAGAAACAGTTCATTAGAATCTGTTTTGAGCATAATGTCTGTCAGACCGTCCCTTCCGTAAACCTACTCTGCTCTGATTGGTCAGCTGGCCAAACCTGCTGTAATTAGTACAGAGAGGAGCATTTGAGCAAGTTAGTGAGCTCTACCATCAGTGTTGGTGTGGTGTTTTTGTCTGCGGTTGTTTTTGATGTGGCAGGCTGAAACGACCCCAATAATGTCATATTTAGCCCCTGGAATGCAAACAAAAAGTGTATATTTTACACCCTGAAACCCGATTGGGCTAGTTTTGAATAGCAATTGGATTTTGCTGTAAAAACCTGGCAACCCTGCATGCACCTTTACATAAAACAATAATATAGCAAGTAAATTGTGCCCACAGCTAAAGTTTAGCTGCTAAAGTGTAAACACTTAACAACACAATAATGGTGGATACATTAGCCAAGTGCTAACGTGACTAACTGATGAAAATATACAGTTTGTAAACCAAAATATGTCCAAGTTACATTCTTTATTATTAAACATTTTAGTAATTAGATTATTAGTATTAGTAATTAGAACAATGACATTCTACATTAATCAACACATTCTTACGAAATAGTGTGTTCACAGCTGTTTCAGCAAGTAATACTGTGGTTTACCTGGATACCTAAAGCTGCATTAGGTATCCATTGCATATTAGCACAAAAATATTTAAAGGGGTCATCGGATGTTAAGTTCACTTTTACATGTTGTTTGAACATTAATGTGTGTTGGCAGTGTATGTACAAATCTACCCTATAATGATAAAAATCCATGCAGTGGTTTTTAATTAATCTGTAAAAATAATATCCCCTTTTTCAAATCGAGCCGTTCTCAGATGCCTGTCGGTGTGGCGTCACACAGACAGAGGCCGCTCCCACAATTGACATGAGTGTTTTACCTCAGATCAGTCCACCCTCTTTGTTTCGATGCCTGAGCAGGGATTGACAAGGTAAAAAGGGTGTTGTTTTACACTACCATTGCGAATTTTTAACCAAAGCATATTATAGACTTTTCATTAAGACCCTAAAGCAGGGGTCACCAAACTTGTTCCTGGAGGGCCGGTGTCCTGCAGAGTTTACCTCCAACTTTCTGGAGCCTTGATTAGCTGGTTCAGGTGTGTTTGATTAGGGTTGGAGCTAAACTCTGCAGGGACACCGGCCCTCCAGGACCGGATCTGGTGACCCCTGCCCTAAAGAATCATATCAACTTGTGGAAAATGGGCATCCGATGACCCCTTTAAAGATATTTTGAGCACTCACTTGAAAATGTACACATAACATATCAATCGTACTTAAAGGCTGTGATTCAGAGATGCTTGTTGGTCCAAATAAGGAGGTTTAGAAGTCAAAGAAGATAAAAGACAAAATTAAAAAAGCAGTCCTTGGTACAATGACAAGAACAACAAAAGGTTTGAATTGTATTGCTGTGGTATAATGGGGAAAAAATTAATTTTAACCACTGATTCTTTACATCATCTTTTGGCAATGAAAATATAACAAACTTGCTTGTCTCTTCTCAACATAATCTAAACACAATTCAATTCAATTCAATTCTCAATTCATATTGCTTTATTGGCATGACATACTTATACATATTGCCAAAGCATTGTACATAGCAAATACAAATCAAAACAAAAATACATATAACATACATCCATAAATAAACAAAATACGTATAAAATACATCCATATATATATATATATATATATATATATATATATTCACATAAACATTAATGGTTCTACTAATACAGATGTGTTCACTCTTTACTTCTTAGTTCGTGGCATTTATAAATATCATGTGCTACCAAAGAGGAAGTAGGTCCTTCACCAAGTAATATTATTAATTTGTCATTTTCATGGAACTAGCAGAAGTGTTTGTGGGCAGGTCAGACTGTTTGTATTTCATGGGCAGGTGGGGATTATACTAATGTGTTACCCAGTGATGTAGACTGGTAACAGGCAGAAGGTTAAAAAATATAATGACTCATTAAAATGATTCTGAGTCGTCTCTTTCTTTTAAGAGACATATCTTTATGTATAATGCACTTTTTGATTAACAACTTTGCAATCTGTATACATTGAGGGAGAGCTATACATTACAAACTGCAAAAAAATATATTTTTCGAAAACCCTGTGAATTTTCAAATTGGACCTGGAGCAGTGAATGAAGTTTGCCTGGTTTGATGAATGGTATTCCCTGATGGCATTGACCTCTTTCAGCAGGATAATGCACCCTGCCACACTGCAAAAATTGTCCAGGAATGGCTGTTGCCTTGGCCTCCAAATTCCCCAGATCTTAATGCAACTGAGCATCTATGGCAGGGGTGCCCGAACTCGGTCCTGGAGGGCCAGTGTCCTGCAGAATTTAACTCCAACACAGCTGTCTGGACATTTCTAGTATGTCTAGTAAGAGCTTGATTAGCTGGTTCAGGTGTGTCTAATTGGGGTTAGAGCTAAACTCTGCAGTACACCGGCCCTTTAGGACCAAGTTTGGGCAACCCTAAACTATGGGATGTGCTGGAGCAACAAATCCCATCCATGGAGGCCCTACCTCACAACTTGTAGGACTCAAAGGATGTGCTGCTAATGTCTTGGTGACAAAGAATACAGGACACGTTTAGAGGTCTTATGGTGTCCATGATTCAGGTTTGATGCATCAGAGCTGTTTGGGCAGCACAAGGGGGATGTACACCATATTAGGCAGGTGGATTTAATGTTGCGGCTAATCAGTGTTTTTCTGCTAGGAAGCTGTAAAAGAGAGACAATTATTATTAACAGAAAGCAAATGTTGATATGTTTTACCAATCACTTTGACTCATATTTACACCTTCCTATGTTTATCATTATTTTCCTGATGCAGATTGGTGCCATCTAGTGTTTGGAATAATAGCATCACAACAATATGCAACAAGAAACATCAGTGTTCACAGGAAACTCACTATGTTTATACATTTTATATATTTATGCAACCAACATTAGTTATTTATAAATAATTTCTGACATAGTACAACAAACAGGAAAATATGTGTAAGTATGTAAGCCACAATTAAGGCAAACTAGGTGAAAATTGGCAAAAATTTGCCAAACTGGTCCTTACACAACAAGAAGATTGAAAGTGACACACGGGGAAAAAAAAAAAATAGAGAAATGGCAAACTGTTTCTGTTACAGATTTAAACATTCACTTGTCAGACAAACCTACACGAGTCTCGTTAACTACATATTTTTATTGAAGGGGCAGGAAATTAGTTTAATACTAATGTTTTCTTTCTTCTTTTTTTTTGTAATTTAAAATTTATGGTTTGATAATATCAGGATTATGTAAACAATAGGCCCATCAGTGTCTTTAGCATGTGTTTAGCAGATATATTCACGTCAAAAGGTTGGCTCATTTCAGAGGTGTTAAGAAAATAGCAATAACATAAAATAATTAAACGCAGTAGCAAGTCAGCAAAATGGTGTAAGTTTGGAGATCACATGTTTTGGACAATTGGTGAAAATTTCAAAAAGTGATCCTAAACTTTTGCATGTAATGATTTTGCTGTTATTGTTTCTCTGCCTCTGTGTCAGATGCAGTTTCTCATCATGTGTTTTGTTTCTGTAGATTAAAGGGTCTTAAAAAACGTTCATGGTGGCAGGACAGGAAGAAGCCCTTCACCTACAAACAAAACACTAGGGGTGTGATGAGACACTTATCCCACGAGACCAGACACTAGACTGGGTTCATGAGAACGAGACAAGATGAGATATTTAAACTTTTCTTAAGAAATCCTCAGTGACGAAATATATAGGGAAAATAGTATTTTATTCAACTGATAAAGACAAAATGCAAAATGCAAAAAAAAAAAAAAAAAAAAAAAAAAAAAAAAAGAGTAGGTGCATGTTAAATTTTATGAAATTAAACTTCCATTTTAATGAATTATATGCAGTAATAAACAACATTTAAACAAGAGCTTCACGATTCTGAATAAATTGACAATCCCAGTTGTTTTTAATACATTGGAGATGAGCAAATTCTGCGCAGAATTGATCACCGGTGATCACGGCAAGATGCATGCCGGTTAAAAATGTGTCCAAGTTACGTCCGCCTTTCTCTGATGTCATGCTGACGTGTGCCAAAAAACTCTGGCGACGGCGAGGCGGCTGTGTCGGATTGCGCAGTCGGGAGCAGTAGCTCTCCACCGACTGCGCAGACCAAAAGCACGATGGGAAACGCCTGGATGACGACACAGCTTAAAGCTCATTGGTTCAGACAACTGTGATGTTGCCGTTCTTTTCTAAAATGTTTTATTTTTTAAATGTAATATCATGTGGTTATGTGTTTAAATTATGCATGAATATTCCCAAACACTATGCCAGTGTGATCTTTGCTTAAGATATGTAATTGTTGTCGTATTTCTATAAAAATCTAAAATACACGTTTGTATTAAAGCAAAAATGGATGATAAATACGCCTTTTGTATGGAATTAAATAGCAAGCGCTTTGAGTGTCTTTCAACATATTTATTTTCATATAAAAACAGAGCTGAAATTATATCATGTTTATCAGCAACACAGCAGGTGAGTGTGATAACGCGATATCCGCCTTTGATCTCGTAGGTATCTGTTCTACTTCGACAGGTCAGAATTCGGTCCGTCTTGACTGCACTTATTTCACTCCTCCCCTCACTGCAGCCGCCTACTCTCGCCTACATTTCAGGCAAGGCGAGGCGAGGCGCATCTCAAACGAGCCTAATGTTTTGGGAGGATATCGTCACGAGATCTCCCGAGATACTACTCTTCTGGTCACATCCCTACTAAACATACAAGGTGTGTTCGACTTCATCTTTGGCTGCAGACAATATAACAACTTAGATATTTGTGTTTGCTAAACTTAACAGATGGGTAAGTAACCCAGCTGCCTTAAAATTTTAAGTTGATTCAACTGAAATATTTAAGTTATCACTTAGTATAATTTAACATTTCAAGTTGAATAAACTTTTGAGTTGACTGAATTTAAAATTTTAAGGCAGCCAGGTTACAAATTATTTTAAGTTGACTCAACAAATTGTTTTTTACAGTGAAGAGTGTTGTTTTAGTCAGGATGTATTATTTATGTTTTGTTTATTGTATACCTGGTGACTCTTTATCCTCAAGAATAAACATTTGTCATAAGCATCTCTATATATATCATGACCTCATATACTAGATTCAGTAGGTATTTCCAGCTCTAGCAAGAGAAGTGTAAGAAATTTAAAGAACAACTATTCTTGATATCACACCTATTTTGTGTCATTTAACACATAAATAAAAAATTATTTGTATTTGAAAGTGCACAAACTCGACTTCAATTTAATGTATTCACCAATTGAAAAAAAAAATCATGTCTTCAACAAGTGGCTTTTTTCTAAGCAATTTTAGTGCTCTTGAGACAAGGTGAACCCCAAAGTATTAATGATTAAACTAGCAAAGTGTATCTAATAAAGTGGCTAGTAGGTGTATATTCACATTTGGATTACTAATGTCCACCACTTTTTTTAAAGATTTAAACAGAACAATCATTTCTAAATAACGTATTTTTACATCATACACATTTGTTGTTTCTACTGTCATTTTGTTTTTGATTGTGTAAGAGATGTCTGATATCACATTACTGGGTTTACTGTAGTTACAATCACTATAACATCTAATAAAAGAACAATGCAATATATTACATTATATTCTATAATAAGGGCAGCATCTTGCATGCTGTGGCCTTGATATAATCTCCGCAGAGTGTATTCACTACAAATAATATGCAAATTGTACTATGAGCGACATCTAGTTTTGATTAACTTTTATCTAATATAAATGAACAAAATATATATTTGAACTCCTGTTATAAGTTCTGCTTTAATTATAATGCAGACAGAAGACCTGAGGAACTGTATTTGCTTGTCAGAACTTGATTTGCATTTGTTGAGACAATAGATTACAGTGCACTCCATGGAGTTGTCCCAATGGAAGGAAATGCTTAGGAGGCCATTCTTTCGACCACAGGGTAGTGGACATGAGGATCCCAGGGAGAAATCTCTGCTGAGGCTGATAAGTAACAAAATTTAACCACAAAGCTGCTGTAAAACGTTGTAATGTAATGAAGTTATGAAGAAATGTAATGTGCTAATGAAACAGGTGAGACGTCAAGTACTGACGTCTCCTGCTTCATAAGCCAAAGTATGAAGCAACACGGCACACGGCTGACTTTTAGTTAGCCTGAACTGAATGGGTCATCCTCAGAAACATGCAAAAGAAGATGGTTTACACATGACAGAGAAAAGTGGTAGCACTGATTCTACTTGCTGATTTACTAAGAGATGAAAGCAACTGAGACATCCATGTGCAAATATTCATAAAGTGGTTTAGTAAAATTGTTAAATATCTTGCTGTGGGTTTGACACAAAAATGTAAGTTGTCAATGTACTTTGTAGAAATCTGCCAGGAAAGGCGGCCATGAGGAATAATCACTTTGAACAGAAGCATCTGATGACCTGCTAAATTGGATTTTGTAGCATTGTGAACTCAAATAGCTTGGAGCTATTTGTGTTCACAATGCAGTGTTTAAAAAAACCATATTGATAGCTGAAACTGAATCATACTCGGACCACCTGCAAGATGGGCTTGGTTTACAAACATGTTCAGACTCATTAAAATAAGGTTAGAAAACACCCAGACAGGCAGAGGTTCCACAGCAGCGGTATGGGTTGGGGCTGCTACAGGTGCTGGTCATATAATTAGAATATCTTCAAAAATTTTATTTATTTCACTAATTCCTTTCAAGAAGTGAAACTTGTATAATGTATACATTCATTCCACACAGACTGATATATTTCAAGTGTTTATTTCTTTTAATTTTGATGATTATAACTGACAACTAATGAAAACCCCAAATTCAGTATCTCAGAAAATTAGAATATTGTGAAAAGGTTCAGTATTGAAGACACCTGGTGCCACACTCTAATCAGCTAATTAACTCAAAACACCTGCAAAGGCCTTTAAATGGTCTCTCAGTCTAGTTCTGTAGGCTACACAATCATGGGGAAGACTGCTGATTTGACAGTTTCCAAAAGATGACCATTGACACCTTGCACAAGGAGGGCAAGACACAAAAGGTCATTGCAAAAGAGGCTGGCTGTTCACAGAGCTCTGTGTCCAAGCACATTAATAGAGAGAGGAAGGGAAGGAAAATATGTGGTAGAAAAAAAAGTGTACAAGCAATAGGGATAACCGCACCCTGGAGAGAATTGTGAAACAAAACCCATTCAAAAATGTGGGGGGAGATTCACAAAGAGTGGACTGCAGCTGGAGTCAGTGCTTCAAGAACCACTACGCACAGACGTCTGCAAGACATGGGTTTCAGCTGTCGCATTCCTTGTGTCAAGCCATTCTTGATCAACAGACAGCGTCAGAAGCGTCTCGCCTGGGCTAAAGACAAAAAGGACTGGACTGCTGCTGAGTGGTCCAAAGTTATGTTCTCTGATGAAAGTAAATTTTGCATTTCCTTTGGAAATCAGGGTCCCAGAGTCTGGAGGAAGAGAGGAGAGGCACAGAATCCACGTTGCTTGAGGTCCAGTGTAAAGTTTCCACAGTCAGTGATGGTTTGGGGTGCCATGTCATCTGCTGGTGTTGGTCCACTGTGTTTTTTGAGGTCCAAGGTCAACGCAGCTGTATACCAGGACGTTTTAGAGCACTTCATGATTCCTGCTGCTGACCAACTTTATGGAGATGCAGATTTCATTTTACAACAGGACTTGGCACCTGCACGCAGTGCTAAAGCTACCAGTACCTGGTTTAAGGACCATGGTATCCCTGTTCTTAATTGGCCAGCAAACTCGCCTGACCTTAACCCCATAGAAAATCTATGGGGTATTGTAAAGCGGAAGATGTGAAATAAATCAGCTTTTTATTTATTAATTAGTTAAATAAATCAACTTTTTGAAGATATTCTAATTATATGACCAGCACCTGTATGTGAAAGGCTATAAAGATGGTGCAAAATGGCCGTTCAGCTGATGTAGGTGGTTGATAGTTAGCAAGGGGGAGAAAAAGGCCAGCATCTTTGCAGAGGCAGCCTCACGCTAGGACACCTGTGAAAGAAAGGTTGTAGAAAGAAAGGAAATAGGAATGCAAAGCAGCAACCAGAGCAGTTCCGTTTGCGGAGGCAGCCTCACGCTAGGGCACTTCTGGAAGAAAGGTTCTAGGAAGAAAAGAGAAAGAGATATACCATAGAGCAGCCAGAGTGATTCCTTGTTGTGGAGGCAGTCTAATGCTAGGGGCCACCTCAAGAGACAACTGAGGAGTAAGAAAGGGAGACAAGCAAAGATGGGTGTATTTTGGGCGAAGCAAGGTAAATTAGCAGGGGCAAAGTCATGGACAGGGAGTGCCCAGTCATTCTTAGCAATGGCTTTAAACTTTGCTAACATATTGAAGGGCTTCATGGTATGAAAAGGGGAATTACCACTTTAGTTGATGAAGATCTGAAAAAGCATGATAATGGATTGTCAGGATAAATATGGGTGGCAATCTCGATTCCATATCTATTTATATGTGTATACTGTACATATAAAGTCAAGTCAAGTCAAGTCAAGCTTTATTGTCATTCCGCTACATGTGTGGACATACAGTGGAACGAAATGTCGTGTCTCGCAGGACCACGGTGCTACATAAATAAACATAAATATGAACATAAAGACACTAGATGTAGAAACAATTTTTTAAACCTATACATGTAACTATACATATACTATAAATAATTGACTATACATACACATAACCTAAGACAGACTATACAAGTAGTTTACATAATAACTGTGCATGATAATGTGCAGAAGAGGTATTTATTTCCTTCACGATACTGGTGGCTTTACCTGAGCATCGTGCAAGGACAATGTCCAGAAGGGAGGGGAGAGGGGCACCCATGATCTTTGCAGCTGTGTTCACTGTCCGCTGTAGGGTCTTGCAGTCAGCAGCACTGCAGTTCCCGTACCAGACAGTGATGCAGCTGGTCAGCACACTCTCAATGGTTCCCCTGTAGAATGTGGTGAGGATGGGTGGAGGGAGACTTGCCCTTTTCAGCCAGCGGAGAAAGTGTAGGCGCTGTTGTGCCTTCTTGGAGAGTGACATGGTGTTGGTGGTCCAGGTGAGATCCTCTGTGATGTGCACCCCCAGGAATTTGGTGCTGCGGACTCTCTCCACAGCGGAGCTGTCGATGGTCAGTGGGGGGTGGTCAACAGAGTTCCTCCTGAAGTCCATCACAACCTCCTTTGTCTTACTCACATTGAGGGACAGATTGTTTGCACCACACCATTCAACCAGTTGTGCCACTTCCTCTCTGTAGTGTGTTTCATCGTTGTTGCTGATGAGACCTAACACCGTTGTGTCATCAGCAAACTTGATGATGTGGTTGGAGCTGAACTTGGCAGTGCAGTCGTGGGTCAGCAGCGTGAAGAGCAGTGGGCGGAGAACACAGCCCTGTGGGGCACCTGTGCTCAGTGTGGTAGTGCTCGAGGTGTTGTGGCCGACACGGACTAACTGAGGTCTTCCAGTTAAAAAGTACAAGATCCAGTTGCAAAGTGAGGTGTTAAGGCCCAGAAGGTTTAGTTTGTTGATGAGCTGTTGTGGGATTATTGTATTGAATGCTGAGCTGAAGTCAATGAACAGCATTCTAACATAAGAGTCTTTGTTTTCTAAGTGAGTAAGAGCCAGGTGGAGGGTGGAGGAAATGGCATCGTCCGTGGAGCGGTTTGGGCGGTATGCAAACTGGAGCGGATCGAGTGTGTTGGGGAGGCTGGTTTTGATATTGCGCATAACTAACCTCTCAAAGCACTTCATCATGTTTGGAGTTAGTGCTATGGGACGGTAGTCATTCAGACAAGACACAGGGGAATTCTTTGGAACTGGAATTTTGGAGGTGGATTTGAGACATGTGGGGACGACTGCCTGGCTCAGCGAGGTGTTGAAGATATATGTTAGGACATCCTAACATCCTAACACATCCTAACACAGGCTCTGTGTGTCTTTGCTGTCAGTAAAGTGATTATTTATTTTTTGTGCATACAAGCGTTTTGCTTGCTTGATGCCACGGGACAGACTGGCTCTTGCTGTTTTTAAGGCTGCTTTGTCTCCTGATCAGAATGCATCATCTCTGGTCTTTAGCAGCCCATGAACCTCTGCTGTCATCCACAGCTTCTGGTTTGCACGTGTGGTGATGGTCTTGGTGACTGTCACATCATCAATGCACTTTTTGATGTAATCAGTCACAGTTTCAGTGTACTCATGCAGGTCTGTATGGTTATTGTAGGTGGCCGCCTCTCTGAACATGTTCCAGTCTGTGCACTGAAAGCAGTCCTGTAGTGTTGAGGTGGCATCATCTGGCCATACTGTGATCTCTTTTTGAACCTGTTTGGTAAGTTTGAGAAGTGGTCTGTATGCTGGGATTAGCATAACAGAAATGTGGTCTGGGGGCGGGGTTCAGCTTTGTATGCATTTTTTACTGTTGTGTAAACCAAGTCCAGAGTGTTGTTTCCCCTTGTTGCAAAGTTCACGTGTTGGTAGAACTTTGGCAAAACTGACTTTAAGTTCGCGTGATTAAAGTCACCAGCAATGATGAAAAAGCCGTTGGGGTTATTTGTTTGTTGTTCGCTGATGGCGCTGTACAGCTCGCGAAGCGCGTCCTTAGCGTTTGCACACGGCGGGATGTAAACCCGACAATAACAATGGCCGTGAACTCCCGCGGCAGATAAAACAGCCGAAACATAAACTCCACCAGCGATGAACAGTGTTTTGTCACTACCACAGCACTGTTACACCATCCCTTGTTGACATAAACACACAGTCCTCCCCCGCGAGTCTTACCAGACAGTGATGAATCTCTGTCCACTCGGTAGCAGGTTAGCCCGTGCAGCTGAATGGCGGAGTCGGAATGTTGTCGTTTAGCCATGTTTCAGTGAAAACAAACACACAACAATCCCTTGCCTCGTGCAGCGTAGAGTGACTGAGTTGAAATGAGTCCAGTTTATTTTCCAGCGAGTGAACAGAGAGCATGAGTGTTGGAAGAGCTGGTCTGGTAGGGTTAGCCCTTAGCCTAGCTCGTATGCCTCCGCGCTTGCCGCACTTCTGTCCCCTCTCACACCGCCGGCGGTGGAGTATTTTGGAGTGATTTCTTTATGAATTAGCGATAAACTGAGACTATTTTGAGACGAACAGACGACATTAAAAGACATAAAAGCACCGTTTTTTGGACCCGGAGAAGCTGCTGCATCTGACTGCGCCGCCATCTTGGATTTCTTGGATATAAGGGGAAAAAATGCACCTGAATGTATATATTTATTCAAATAAAAAAAAAATTAAAAAAAAACCTTAAAAATAAGTAAGCAGGTATGACCTGCAATATTCTAGATACATGTATATTTGGTAAAGACACATACAGGTACCTAGTGGGTAAACCATGGCATTACAAATACAAATGTTTTTTTTTGTTTTGTTTTGTTTTGTTTTTTCTTTTCTGACCATAAAATTACTCTAATTTGCTACTTTGCATTGGAATTTAAAACCCTTTTCTCTATTTAACCTTGGTCCTTGTTTTTATATTTATTGTATTTTATTTTTTTAAGTCATTAATGGACCATAATTATTGTACAAATAGTATTTAGTACTAAATGATCTCCTTAAGATCCTGAGGGTAACCCTTATGAAAATTAACCATGGTTTAATTATAATAAAAGTGTAGTAACCATGTTTTTTGGAGCATTGATTACCATTTGTATAAACATAGTTATACAAATACTAAGGTTAGTGTAGCAAGACCATGATTAGTTTGTGGTTACCATGGTTTAACTATAGTAACCATGTTTTTTTTTTTTTTTTTAGGTTTTACTTGTAATAAAACCATGGGTAATATTCATAAGGGTTGCCTCTCCATCACTCTTCAGAATAAAATTATACTGTAAATGTCATCGACATAAAAATCAATGCATAATATGCTGTAATGTTGACCAAAAATTGCTGCAAATTGAAGCCGTCTTCTCTATCCTACTTAAACACATTCAAATATACGGTCAGCGCTGGTTTGTTTGCGGAGCTCTGTGAATCTTTGACCACGTGGCGGTGACGCCGGTGACATCAAAGCTTGTCGCAGCTCTGTTTTACAATGGCTCTGGCGTTAAAAGCGCTACATTTTACAATTTACGTCACATTAAGTGTGCCGAAACTTACAACATTTGAAAGCTGACTTTGTATAAAATCGCAAGCAGGGTTGCCAATTTGGCGTGAGATTTACATAGGCCAGGAGTGCTCAACACTGGTCCTGGAGATTGACTTTCCTGCAGTGTTCAGCTCCAACCCTGACCAAATACACCTGAACCAGCTAATTAGGATCTCAAGGTGCGCTTGCAAATTACAGACAGGTGTGTTTGATTAGGGTTGGAACTAAACTCTGCAGGAAAGTCGATCTCCAGGAACAGGGTTGGGCACCCCTGACATAGGCAGAGTGAGAGCATGAGACAGAGCCTGAAAGCATGTCTCTCACAGTTGGCAACCCTGGATAAGGTAAGCAGAGCTGAATTTCTGATTGTTTTCGTGGGAAATTTTTGATGCGGCGGGCGTGCCTCAACCATTCAACTGTCTGCATTTCCTATTTTAAGAGCGGTAGATTTTACGGATGAAAAAGCAGTTTAGCTGTAGTTTGGATAATGTTAGAAACTGATGCGGCTGTAGTGTGCAGATGCCTGATTTACGATACCCAGGCGGGAGAAGCGCTTTTGATAGAGGCGGCTGGGCAAATCTGTGGGACATCGTTGACAAGCTCGATTTCCCTTGTTGAAAGCTTAAAGTGGATTAAGCATGACTTTGCAGAGCATTGTTAGCTGGAGAAGTGCGGGAGTTCGCCCGGCTGGGAGGCTGTTCACGGGACAGGGCGGGGTCGTATGCCGGAAGAACTGAGGCTGGGACGCTGCAATGAGAGCTGTTTATATAGGCTCGTAATGATGATTGACAGGACTGAATGATTAGGCTCCTCCCGAACCTACATTTGGAACTTAATTAAATGTTCTTAATCCTTTAACTCCGTATTCTCTGTCTGTGCGGGCACTCTCTGTATTCGCGATCTCCATGCATGAGTGGGCACCGTGCATTTCCATAAAGCCAATTTCGGAATAAAAGTCTTTATCTGTTAAATAACTTAGAGTGCAAAGAAATGATTCAAATTATAATAGACACATAACTAATATTACAAAATACAGAATTGAATTATATCAGAATATTACATTTTTCCTGGTAATTAGTTAAATAACTGAGGGTTATTTACAAGAAGCACTTTATTCTATGTATTAACAGTGTTCACGGAAATTGCTTCTTTGACAAGGGGCATGGCAGTACTGAAACACCGTCTTAGCTGTTCGCCAATCACAACACAGTGGGACAGCTAACCAATCACAACATTTTGTTTTTTGGAAGGCGGAACCCAGAACTAATCGAGCCATTTGTGCCAGGCTGGTTGAAATGTATTGTGCACCTTTAAGTTGGTTTGCCAACCGCCATTAAACCCCACAAGAAGAAATGTATTGTAATAATGTAAATTATGTTAAAAATAATGCGTTTTTCAAACCACCAAGCATGAAATCATGTTCTAGTACACCAGCTAGAAAGTGACCGTGAACCTTGACCCTCGAACCAAGGTACACACCAAACCGTGACATCTGTGTACTGTTACACCCCTCGTGTTGGAAATTCAAGTTTTCAGGAAATTCTAAAAAAAAAAAAAAATAGGTCGAATGTAATTTTTTTTTTTGCAAAATTAGGTTTTCATTAAATTATTATTCTATGACATCTTGTCTATCATCTCTGAAAATATCTTGGTGAAATTCACTTGTTTAGTTATTACTGTCCTTCTCTTATGTTAAGAACATGGTACAGAGGTGCTTCTTAACACCACAAAATAAACCATGTTACATATTTAATACAGGTGTATCAATTCACATTTCCCACCAGTCTTGTGTAATTTACGGCACTTAAAGTTTTATTTATTTATTTTTTTTAATATTGTGAAATGGCAGAGGGCAACAACGCAGTCTGGAGTACTGCAGCTGCCCATTTAAAGGAAAAGTCCACTTCCAGAAAAACAATTTACAAATAATGTACTCAGCCTCATCCAAGATGTTTTTGTCTTTCTTTCTTCAGTCGTAAAGAAACTATGTTTTTTGAGAAAAACATTTCAGGATTTTTCTCCATATAATGGACTGATATGGTGCCACGAGTTTGAACTTCCAAAATGAAGTTTAAATGTGGCTTCAAATGATCAGAAATGCAGTTGTAAACAATCCTAGCTGAGGAAGAAGGGATTTATCTAGTAAAACGATCGGTTATTTTCATAAAAATAATACAATTTACATACTTTTTAATGTCAAACACTCATCTTGTCTTGCTCTTCCTGACCTTAGGGGAAACCATTTTTTTGGGTTCATGACAGTTAGGGTATGTCGACAAACTCCCATCTCATGTTCTTCCTCAACTTCAAAATCATTGTGTATCACTGTTTTACTTTTTTGTTAAGGGTGTTTGAACTTCTGCAATGATGTAGGATGATTTTGAAATGATTTTTGAAGTTGAGGGAGAAAATACAAGGTTTGGCCAAATTTGACATGCTGTAAGCCAGTCACCCTATGGAGACCTTACTAAAGCCTTGATATATTAGCAGTAACTTAAAATAATAAGTCACAGTGACAAGACAGCACTTGGGGAAAAGTTTGGAGACCACGTATGTTTTTTTGGGCAATATGGAAAAAAATATTCTAAGCTTGTGAATATGATAATTTTGCCTCTGTGTCAGACACACTTTCTCATCTTATGTTTTGCTTCTGTAGATTAAAGTGTGTTTTAAAAACTGTTCACAGTAGCAGGACAGGAAGAAGCCCTTCACCTACAAACTAAACACATGGCTCTGGCCATTCTTACCTGCAAGCTGTTTGTCCACCAACAGATCAAACCACAAAAAAAAAAAAAAAATCAGACCGCAGCAAGTTTCACTTTGACTCAGATGAACATCAGTAAACTGGAACCATGAGATCATACACAGTTTTAACTCAAACAGATTTTTTTTTTTCTCCATACACAAAAATTGAAAACTGAACATATCTAAACAATATATAAATAAGTCATGAGGGCTGGACTCTATTTTACCATGACATTTTATTTATCCACAATTCACACAATATTTATATACTTTTAGCCAACCTAGTCACAAATGTACACATATTTAACATTTCAAAAGTATGTTAAATAATACAAATAACCAATATTTCACCCATTAAAAACAGTTAATGTTTGAAAAAACAATGTTTTGGAAGAACTATAACACTATATCATTTGCAGATGTGGTGTGTGAGGGCCACGCTCTGTTGGGGGAGGATTCACAGTGCTGTTTTTAGCAGACAGTCTTTTTAGATCAGACACTGAACCTGTAAAAAAAATGTCTCTGACTCTTTTGTTCTGTTTGTGCTGGTGGCACCTAAATGGTAAGTAATAAAATCATTTTTATGGCTTTGTTTCATTTTCCAGGTTAACTATTATATTGCTAGATCTATTTTACTTTGAATTTAGGTCTGCATTCTAAAATATATATATGTGACCCTGGACGACAAAACCAGTCTTATGTTGCACAGATATATTTGTAGCAATAGCCAAAAATACATAGAATGGGTCAAATTTATAGATTTTTCTTCTATGCCAAAAATCATTAGGATATTATGTAAAGATCATGTTCCATGAAGATATTTTGTAAATGTCCTGCCATTAATAAATCAAAACTTAATTTTTGATTAGTAATATGCATTGCTATAAAATTCATTTGGACAACTTTGAAGGCGATTTTCTCAATATTTTGATTTTTTTGGCACCATCAGATTCCAGATTTTCAAATAGTTGTATCTCGGCCAAATAATTCTTTCCTAACAAACCATACATCAATGGAAAGCTTATTCAGCTTTTAGATGATGTATAAATCTCAAATATGAGAAATTTACACTTATGACTGGGTTTGTGGTCCAGGGTCACATATATTATCTGGCTCAGAAGCTGCTTTCATTTCACTGCCATCTTTTGTTAATTATTAATAATTAAAAATGCTAAATTTGGCAGAATTACTTTTCAAGCTGAAATTTTCAGCATGTATTTTTTTTAAATAAATTCTGTAAACTTTTTAAATTTTGAAAATTCTGTAAAAACCTTTTCATGTTGTAGGTGTGCTTGGTGAGTCAGTGTCAGTAATGGAGGGAGATAATGTCACTCTACACAGTGATGTTAATGAAATACATGAAGATGAAGACATACAGTGGAAATTTGGAGCTGAAAAATCTGTCATAGCTAAAATCAACAGAAAGAACCAAATCTTCCCTGATGGGAGATTCAGAGACAGATTGAAATTGGATCATCAAACTGGATCTCTGACCATCACAAACATCACAACTCAACATGATGGAGACTATGAAGTAAAGATTAGTGGAAAGAAACGGTCAACAAAATCATTCAGTGTTTCTGTCTATGGTGAGTACAGATCATTTGCCTTGTCATAATTCTTGACAGCATATGTAAAATGAATATATGAATAATTAAATAAATTAATTAATGTTATGGTGAGACATTTACAAGCTAATGGGGCCATAGGATTTATATTTAAAAGCTTCTACATAATTAATTAATTAACAAAATAAATCAAGGATCCATCCACCGGGCCAAACACAGAGTCCAGTGGCTTGGAAGGTTTAATGCCTGTTTGGTCTTTTCAAAGCGCCTCTGCAAGGTTTACTTAATTTACCAGGATTTATCTTTAATCTAGCTCAGTGTTTAATCTGACTCCAATTCCATGTGATCATTACATTTAGGCAGTTTCTCTAATTTATACTGATCACAAATATCGATTATGTATTTATTTTGATGTCTGATTATTCTGGAAATCCTACACCTTCAATTATTCATTCATTAAGGACCTGGTGTCGCTTAGCAATTCACTTGGCCAACAGTGAATGCACAGCACAAACTCTCCAGTTCTGCAGTTTACTGCAGTTTTAATACCTCAGAGGACCCTTCTCACACATAATAATAATCACAAAAAGTGTAATTTGGTAAGCCAGTGACATTCACAAATCAGAAGATCCCTAATGATGAGCCACCGCTTCACTCATTGGTACTTCGGTATGATCCTTCCTGGATGCAAATTTGCAGACAACACCAGACTACACTTTAATCTACTGGAAATAATAATTACAAGAAAATCTAGAATAAATAAAAAAATAACATTTTATTTATCAGGTAAAAATTTTGCCAATTACAAAATTAAACAATGAGAATCTAGTTCAGAATTAAATTCAGTTCCAGTTCAGATAAATACATAACATCAATTGCTCAGAGATGAATAAGAGTAAGAGATACATAACTGACTTTAGGAAAAATACATAGCATAGAGTGTGAGGACACTTACTTTCAGAACACTGAAAATAAGGTCACTGTGTAGATTTATGCATATTTCTGCTCATTCTCTCATGTTTTTCAGCTTATCTGCCAGTACCTAACATTACCAGAGATTCTTCACAAAATCTTTCATCATCATCACAGCAGAATTGTTCATTGTTGTGTTCAGTGGTGAATGTGAGTGATGTGACTCTCTCCTGGTACAAAGGAAACAGTTTATTGTCCAGCATCAGTGTGTCTGATCTCAGCATTAGTCTCTCTCTACCTCTGGAGGTGGAATATCAGGATAACAACACATACAACTGTGTGATCAACAATCCCATCAGCAACCAGACCAAACATCTGGACATCAGCAAACTCTGTCAGAGACATTTAGGTACAATAATAGTGCTATTAGTGATTATTTATTTACTGAGATGATCTTTTTTGCTCAAAAATGAATCATCATTGACATCAGTCTGAGGTCAGTCTGGCAAACTCTTTTTGTCATTACAGATCAGGGCCTACCTTTATTTTACATAGGGCTGATCTATGCTGCTGCATCTCTGTTAATTGTCGCTGCAGTCGGGATCTTCTGCATCTGCAGGAAACAAAGAAAAAGTGATCAACAAGGCAAGTGTTTACTAGTCCTTGTATTTTTATATATATATATATATATATATATATATATATATATATATATATATATATATGTATGTGTGTGTGTGGGTGTGGGTGTGGGTGTGTGTGGGTGTTTGTGTATACATAAGCCCTTCTCTTAATATTTTAATGGTTAAATAAATATTCAGTATAATATTCAGTTCAATGTAAATTGTGAGCAATGACTGTGTTTTAAATATACCTTAAGGCTGGAATACACTACACGACTTTTAAAATCTGAACAGAATTTTTATAACACTGGGCATCGTACATTTACTGACTTTGTGAACATTGAGAAGCTAAAAAAAAAAACCATTTGTGACCATCATACAGTATGCGATTTTCTATGGAATCTGTCAACTCAAATCTGCAGACTGGCTCTGACTTTCAGCAAATAGCGTCAAATTCTTCAGACAGTAAATCATCACAAAAACTGGGAAAAAATTGTGTAGTGTATTCCAGGCTTTACTTGCACACTCTGCTATAGACATTTTTTTGCATGTGTGAAAAGTTGTAATGTCAAAATGAATAATAAATTGTGTTAAAAAATGCATATGTTAATTTTTTTGTGTGTATTAATTAGGTCTTGGTAACGCATTTAGTCAATAAGCAGGTCTACTTCAAATGTGTTTTCTTGTTTTAATCCATCTGTCATTACTGTTCAAACAGTTGAGACTCGTGAAGGGGAGATCACTTATGCTGAACCAATGTTCTACAAAAGAAAAGCACAAAAATCGGTAAGTTAATAGATTTCACTTTCAAATATCTGATAAAATCTTCAGTCAGTGAACATAATACACACACACACACACACACACACACATTAATAATAATAAATACAAATAATAATTTGCTTAATTACCTAATTAAGCAGAGGAAATGCTTAATTATCTGAGGAAAACATTTTTCATTCATTGACTGACTAATGGAAATGTGTGTTGTCGGTCAGACAAGTCAACGTCTTCTGTTAAGTTGCATTAATCAATTTGGCAAACAGACACAATTTTAGGCAATAAAACATTTATTGAGTTTTAGTTGCCAAAGGCTTGTCTGCACAAGTTTTTTGTCTACACACAAAAAAAAAAATAATAATAATATAAATAAATAAATAAAAAACCCAAATCCATTAATTCTTCAATTTATTCATCCATGCTGTAGTAGCAGTATATAGAACAGAAGCCATCAAACATTCTGTCAGAATCGTATTGTAATGCTGGTCATTATGGTGGTACTTAGAGCCAAATTACTGTTATAATTTGCACTGGCAATGTTTTAATATATTTTTACATGATATTATGTGTTTTACATGTTAAATTGTTTGTTAACCTATACACATATATGTGTCTTAAGGAAAGGAAAGGAAAGGAAAGGAAAGGAAAGGAAAGGACATGTGGAGGTCAGCAACATTAGGCAACTGTAAATTAATCTTTAGTAGTAACAGTAGTAACTTGGTTTTTAAAATTAATATGAAAAAAAAAAAAAAAACGTTGAATGGTTTAGGACAGAACCACCACACAGCATTTGAGAAGATTTGAAAAAGAACTGTTCATATGGTATTTCCGAACCTGAACTAATGAACTTGTTGAACTTTCCGAACCTGAACTAATGAATGAAGTTTGTAAAAGACCTGTACACTTGACTGTATCTGCCATCACTTAGACCAGAGGTCCCCAACCACCGGGTCACGACCCACTACCGGGCCCTGGAAGAATTTCTATGGGGTCGCGAGAACGTTCTGGGAAAATTTGTATAGATATGATGCTCTGGCATTTATTGTGCGTAAATGATTGTTCTAATTATTCTGTACTTTCATTGTATGCGATTGATGGGGATGATGATTTCATATTAAATTAATAAATAAAAATGCTCTGATTCGTCATATAATCTATTAGGGCTTAAACAGATCACAGCTGATCCATGACAGTACGAACCAGGTCAAAACCCCACCGTTCGGCACGTGATTTGCAGATTAATTTGCTAATTTACACGTTCAAGCTATTACACCACAAGAAGAGGAAACAAAACAGAACTCAATTAAATTGAGTACAAGTGAGCACAAGCATAGAGACGTGTTTCAGACAGCGTGGCATACCGAGTTGATTCCTCTTTCATGTCTCCTCGCATTTCAGATACATACGCGTGGGGGTTTGAGGTTACGTCGGAATATTGGAAATATTTCTGTTTCAAACCATGAAGGCGAATCAATGGATATAATACAAGAAACGTAAAAACTTTGCGCATATGCCGGTGAAGGTCTTAACTCCAATCAGTTCACTGTACAGAAAAAAAAATAATAATACAAACAAACAAAAAAAAAAGATTAAGTTTTCTAATGCTGCAAAATGGAGCAATTGTAACTTTTTTTTTTACAGTTTCCTTCATAACTCACAGACTACATGAAATATACAAGTTATCTTTAGATACAAAAATAATAACTATATATGCACTAATTAATAATACAATTTATATATTTTCTCTAATAAGAACAAGTCTATAATTTAATAGATTTTTAATTATTTATGCATTTACATAGTTGTCCTATTCAGCTTGCATCAAATTTATTTATTTATAATTTATTTACAGAAAGTTAAAGAGGAAGATGAGGTGGAGTATGCACCTATCAGAATAAGATGATCAACGTCAATCCTTTCGGAGACCCAGAACCTCCAGCAACAATCTCAGAGTCAGGATCTATAATTGAGTTTTAGAAATGGTGAGAATAACCATGTTTAGTATTAATTCTGGCAAAACATTTTGTACACAGATGGCATTATATAAATTACAGCGTTGTTTCTCAACACACCTGATTGAGATCATCAGCTCAATATTTCAGTTCATGGATCTGTCTACAAATGAGCTAATAATCTCAATCAGGTGTGTTAAATAAGGGAGATGTTCAAAATATGCAAAGCAGGGGTCCCACCAGGACCAGGATTAAAAACCACTAAATTAGAGGATAAGTTTCAATTTTGTTTTAGTTTTAATGATAAAAAAAAATGAGTCCAAATGAACCCTTCTGTTGTCTCATTTATGAACAGAAATATGGTTTTGTTTGTTGGTGGACAAACAGCTTCTACTTGAACACATGGTGCTACCGGAAGTATGTGGTTGATGTCAGTGTGTAAATTTGTATCTGAGGTGACAATAGTGTGCCTGTATGGTTAAAGTGTTTTTCCATTACTTGCCCATGATGATTACAATTTGACTTAAAGGGGTCCTATTATGTTTTTTTCACTTTTTGAATTTTAGTCAGTGTGTGGTGTGTATGTTTGGGCATAAAAAGATTTACAAATTACAAAGCTCAAAGTGCACTATAAAGAAAGATATTTCATAAAAAAAAAAAAACAAACAAAAAAAAAATCTCTACAACGAACGGCTCCTTTGGACTTAGCTCAAAAGGGAAAATATTTATAATTAATTATAACTGGTTATGTCTTGTGAGCAGCTCACAGAGACAATCAATTGTGAATATGTGACCCTGGATCACAAAACCAGTCTTAAGTCGCTGGGGTATATTTGTAGCAATACCCAAAAATACATAGTATGAGTCAAAATGATTGATTTTTCTTTTATGCCAAAAATCATTAGGAAATTATGTAAAAATCATGTTCCATGAAGATATTTTGTAAACTTCCTACTGTAACTATATCAAAACTTAATTTTTGATTAGTAATATCCATTATTAGGAACTTCATTTGGGCAACTTTAAAGGTGATTTTCTCAGTATTTTGATTTTTTTGCACCCTCAGATTCCACATATTCAAATATTTGTATCTCGGCCAAATATTGTCCTATCCTAACAAACCATACATCAACTGAAAGCTTATTTATTCAGCTTTCATATGATGTATTTCGAAAAATTGACCCTTATGACTGGTTTTGCGGTCCAGGGTCACATATATGGAATTTAATAAATGGAACTGCAGCTAGCATACAACTAAACTAAGCAAAACATGTATATTTACATAAAGGAATAAAGTGAGAAAAGAGAAATAAGACAAAGAATGGCAGTATTTAGCATCAATTACCCACAACTCAATAAGAATCAGAGAATCAAAATCACCGTAAAAAAGGGCTCAAACTTAAAACATGCATCTAAATGGTTGTAAACGATTACTTGCATTGGCTTTGCTGCTGAACAAGAGTCCTGATATGGTAGACAGTGGAAGTTCTTGATGAGATTTTTTTAGGCTGGAGGTTTTCTCTAGTTCTTCGGAAGATAGGAAAATCCACAGCAAATCAACAAATTTACTTAAAACTACCGGAAAGTTAACTCAAAGGTGATGAGTATTGGAGAGTGTCTCAAAGGATTTAAGCAATGATCGGTCGGAGTATTTGATATTTTGATAGTTTCCCTGACACACCCA
>NW_026128639.1:0-7698 GCF_022985175.1 Labeo rohita
TAGAGTTGATATAAAGATTATACTGAATGTTCGCTGAGCGAACAGATTAGTTGATGGAAAATTGATTCTGCTACAGTTACTACTGGCAGCTGATATAAGTAATTGTAATTAATCATAATTAATTGTAATTATTTATATACATTTCCCTTTGAGCTAAAATCGCAACAAGTGTGACCATTTCAGTCGCTTAAAACTACTGCATACGACTATGAAAAAATATTTAGGAGCACCAGTGCGACTGACCCAATCAGCATATTTGTGTTTGCGCTGAGGGGAGCTTTAAAGGTTTCTATGTGTTTTTGCAACATTGAGTAATGTATCACAGACATATCTGACAAATCCATTTATAAAGTGTAGAGAGAGTGTAAATAGATAAACGAGATTCATTGTGTAGTTGTCAGGATTGTGTTCTGTTTTGTCTTGGTTTTCCTAGTGTTTTTCCCTTGTGTTTCTTGTGTTTTTGGTTTAGTCCTGGTTTTCCCCCCTTAGGTTTTGTTCAATTGGTTCAGTCGTGCCCTTATTTGTACTTCCCCTCATTATCTCGTTTGTGACCACTCCCCTGTTTTTGTATATTTAAGGTTTGTTTGTTCCACTTGGTTTTGTCTGTGATTATATTGTCTTTATGTTATTTTGCTTGTCGTGGTTGCTGGTTCCCTGTGTTTCCCTGAGTTTGTGCATTTGGATATTTGAATAAATTGTGCATTGAAAGAATCTCCACTCTCCTGCGTTTCGTTCACGACGACGACCCTGACAGAAATCACAGACCAAAAGACAACAACATGGATGCCGAGAGGAGGATCATGGGCATTCGTCGGGAGATGAGGCCGGTGGAACGATATGTGGAGGAATTCTTGGAGGTTTGTCATCTGGTGAGTTGGAGCGATGCGATGATTAATACGTGTTTTCTAATGGGGCTAAATAATTCCCAGTTGCTCAGTTCCATACCCTATGAGGATCGCTATAAACCGGTTGCTGAATTTATCAACCAGGTCCTCACCCTCAGTCATTCCGATTTTTACGTTGATGTGAAGGATTCCGATCTTTCCCCCATTAGAGAACACGTTGCCGCTCCAGCCCACCATCAGCCAGCTTCCTCCACATGCCGTCCCGACCGGCCCGCTCCCTCTGGTCTTCCTGCGCTTCCTCCTGTTTGTTATTCCTCCTCTCTCATCGTCAGTCCGGAGATCGCGGCCAGCCCTCCGAGGTCATGGCCAACCTTGATGGCCAGTGTGCTGGACCCACCACTAATGTCTGTACACAAGATGGCTGCCGCCACGCCAGAGTCTGCACGCAAGATGGCTGCCGCCACGCCAGAGTCTGCACGCAAGATGGCTGCCGCCACGCCAGAGTCTGCACGCAAGATGGCTGCCGCCACGCCAGAGTCTACACGTAAGATGGCCGCCACTCCAGAGGCTGCTCGCAAAATGGCCGCCAAGACTGAGCCTCCGGCCAAGATGGCCGCCAAGATGGAGCCCCCGGCCAAGATGGCCGCCGCACCCGAGCTCACTGACCCGCCAGAGCGCCCTCATGCGACCGCCCGCACAGAGCCTGCTCATCCAGTGTCTCCGCTGGAGACGCCCAGCCCTCCAGAATCTCCGCTGGGGTCGTCCAGCCGTCCAGAGCCCGCTCGCCCCGAGCGCCGTCCAGGGCCCTCTCCTCAAGTGCTTCCTTCAGAGCCCACGTCTCCTTTGGCACTTCCTGAGTCAAGCGGCCGAGTCAAGTCAAGTCAAGCGGCCGAGTCAAGTCAAGACACAGCTCTACTTCCTGAGTCAAGTCAAGCGGCGGAGTCTAGTCAAGTTATGGCGGCGCTTCCCGAGTCCAGTCAAGGAACCGCTACGCTCCCCGAAGCAAGTCAAGTCAGAACTGTAATGTCCAAGTCAAATCAAATTACAGTTGTCGTTCCGGTCTCAAGTCAAGTTACAGCCGTCTTTCATGAACCAAGCACTGACAAGATGGCTGTCACATCAGCTCAGCCAGCTCCCACTAACACCGCGTCAGCCAAACCATCAGGTATTCTGCTCCTGAGTCTGCACCCGTCGTGGCCGCTCTTCCTGATGTGGTTCCTGAATCAAGTCACATTACAGCTGCCAACCCTGCTAAGTCTAGTCGAGACTCTACAACACCTCCTGAATCACGTCAAGCCGCAGCTGCTCCAGCAAGGTCAAGTCAACTCACAACTATCCCAGTTAAGCCAAGTCAAGTCACTACAGATCTCCACAAGCCAGGTCAAACTACAGCTGTTCTTCATGAGCCAAATCACGTCTCGTCTGACTGCCCAGAGCCTCGCTATGTCTCGTCCCCTACGATCATGATGGTCAGCAAAGAGACCCTGCCACCCGCTACTGCTCTTCCCTTAATGGCGGTTGCCATTTGGTGTGTGTGGGCTGCACACTGTGCTCCTGATGTCACGTCAGTTCACGAACCTACTCAAGAGCTCACGTCTGTTCACAAGTCAGCTCCTGAAGTCACTGCTGTTCACAAGTCAGCTCCCGAGGTCACGTCAGCTCACAAGTCGGCTATAGAGGTCTCGTCTGCGCACAAGTTCGCCACTGAGATCCCGTCTGGTCTCAAGTCCGCTCTCGAAACCTCTTCCGCTAGAGAAGCCGCGCCCATGCCCCCAGAGGTGTCAGCTCCGGCTGTAGAGCCTCCTATGGGGGCGGCGTTAAACCATAACCTCTCTGCTTCTCCCTCTCTTCTGTCCACCTCCTCTATCCCTGCTCTCCCCAGGTCCCAGGCTGTGACGCAGTTGCCCGCACTACCCGGGAAGGCTCCAGCAGGCCCTCCAGAGCCGGAACTCTGTCCAGCGCGCCCTCCAGAGTCTGCGCGCCCTCCGGCGCGCCCTCCAGAGTCTGCGCGCCCTCCGGCGCGCCCTCCAGAGTCTGCGCGCCCTCCGGCGCGCCCTCCAGAGTCTGCGCGCCCTCCGGCGCGCCCTCCAGAGTCTGCGCGCCCTCCGGCGCGCCCTCCAGAGTCGGCGCGCCCTCCAGCGCGCCCTCCTGAGTCGGCTCATCCGTCAGCGCGCCCTCCTGCGCGCCCTCCTGAGTCGGCTCCTCCGTCTGCGCGCCCTCCTGAGTCGGCTCCTCCGTCTGCGCGCCCTCCTGAGTCGGCTCCTCCGTCTGCGCGCCCTCCTGAGTCGGCTCCTCCGTCTGCGCGCCCTCCTGAGTCGGCTCCTCCGTCAGCACGCCCTCCTACGCGCCCTCCTGCGCGCCCTCCTGCGCGCCCTCCTGAATCGGCTCCCCCATCAGCGCGCCCTCCTGCGCGCCCTCATGAGCCAGCACCTCATCCAACGCTCCCTAGGGCTGGCAGAACCATAAATTCCCCCAAGAAAATTTTGGGGGGGGGCTACTCCCCTGTTCAGCCATGGCCTCCTGAACTGTTTACCCAGCCATGGCTTTCCGAACCCCCGGACCCGCCATGGCCACAAAGACTGTGTGCTTGGCCATGGCTCCCTGAATCCCCAGACCCGCCATGGCCAAATGAACTGTGTGCTCGGCCATGGCCCCCTGAGCTCCCTGATCCGCCCTGGAGGCCGTCCCTATATCCGGTGTCTCCTGTGTCCCTGCCTACCGGCTTCCAGAGCGCCCACCCTCCCACCCCAGTGTGTGTTACGGCGCGAGGCGCGCCTTGTAAGAGGGGGGGTAATGTCAGGATTGTGTTCTGCTTTGTCTTGGTTTTCCTAGTGTTTTTCCCTTGTGTTTCTTGTGTTTTTGGTTTAGTCCTGGTTTTCCCCCCTTAGGTTTTGTTCAATTGGTTCAGTCGTGCCCTTATTTGTACTTCCCCTCATTATCTCGTTTGTGACCACTCCCCTGTTTTTGTATATTTAAGGTTTGTTTGTTCCACTTGGTTTTGTCGGTGATTATATTGTCTTTATGTTATTTTGCTTGTCGTGGTTGCTGGTGATGAATAAATGTCTTACCACACACTGCACACATCTCAAAATTCTATATTTAAAACAATCTGAACATGAATTTATGAATTTGATTGCACGCATGCCACCTCTGAGCCTCATTAAATGTATGAAAATACATCTACAAGCCACTTTTGTGTTCTTCCGTGCCATCTCTGTAGTACAAATTAATTTTGTTAATACTGATTTTATTTGATTGGTGGCTTATCCTTATTCTACTTTTCCTTATTATGTTGTTTTAATTAGCAATTTAAAAAAAAATACAAAATATAATTTAAAAAAAATGTCATAAAAGATGAGATACTTTTAATAAAGTTAGAAAAATGCCATTACAAAGGTAAAAACAAAACTTCCCTTTAATTCCCCAATCAAATATCACCTCGCAATGGGAAAGGCTAGTTTTTGATCAGATTTTTTAATTATTTTCATTAAGTTAGGAGCACAAATGCTCCTAAAAAGAAAAGTAAGCACAGAGCCCTGATATTCAGATTTCTGTACTGGAAATATGCGAATTAGTACCAATTTAATTAGATCATGCCTCTACTGCTTATTTATATGTTTTGCCTTAAGTACATGTAATGTGAAGGTCATGTAACACCAGAAATCAGACTAACAGTTTTACTTACCTCAACACCTTCATCTCCTGGATATCCAGGATGACCCTTCTGACCAGTATTTCCCTAAATAATAAATGAAAAACACAGATGCTGGCACATGAAACCGGCAAAGGCAGAATTTCTTTAAGACATCATAGCCACATTCCTGATGCGAAGGCTGTTGTAAAATTAAGCTGTCTTCTAAGTAAGATACCTCATTTTTGTCAAATTGCATTTATTGCATTTAATCACACTGCATTTATCATTCATGTAGCAACAAAATGCATCAAGCTCAGTGAGGAAAAAAATCCATCCAAGATAAACAAAGTGAGAGAAATTATGTTAACCCTCAACCTTTATTTTTAACATGATCAGAATTGAGGGGCTCTGACCTTTTGACCTGGCAATCCAGGGTGTCCTGGTGGTCCAGGTACCCCGGTGCATGAACAAGACATATTGCAGCATTCCCTCAGCGCCACTGTTTCCTGTGGGGAGAGAAAAGCACACAATGAGTGAAACCATTCATATTTTATTGCTGAAGTCACAGGCCATGCATCCAGTTTAATTTTTGTGTATTTTACTACAATTGTATCCACTTGGTAGAAGCCTGAAAAAATAGACAGTTGATATGTCTGAAAACTAGAAACATATTTACAAAAGCTACAATCGAGACTACTTAAACATCTGTCCAGATGCAGTGGTTTAAGTCAACCACAGTGTCCTTTGTGTGGTGATTTTTTGTGTGAAGAGCTGGAAATCAAAGATGTTAATAAACATCAATATTTGATGAATGCACAACAATCAAATTTTGTGTGCAATGTAAAATTTGTCTCCTTAAACAAAGGCCACAATGCAGAATGCATTCAAAATAGTTGAAGAGCTAATTTATTTAATGAGAAAAAATACATAGCTCAAAACACAAGTTAATGGATAAAATACAGAAATAAATACAAAAATAAAAAAAAAATAAAATTTTAGTTTCAAGACAAAATTTCTTTTAGAACAGCTTTTGTTGAGCCATAGATGAAACTTGTCCAGATGGCATACAAAATAAGCCTGGAAAGAACTGCAAACTGCTACTTTGGTTCTTATGAGCAAACAGCACTTTAAAGCATTGTTATGATACTTACTATCTGTTTCATTAGAGCATTGCCTAAATTCAGCATGTTGATTGTCAGAGGCTGCATGTAGCCGAAACCTCTGCCAAATTCCAGCTCGTGAACGTCTATTATTCCCTCCAAAGACACAATCAGCAGTGCGCTGACCCCTAGTTTACACATCAGAAATAAGAACACATGGGTTTAGTACAGAGAATTTGTAGAGGAAATAGTTCAGGGCTACAGTCTTTGACTTCAAATTTTTCACATTTGTGACCTTGGACCACAAAACCAGTCATAAGGGTCAGTTTTTCAAAACTGAGATTTATAAATAAGCTTTCCATGATATAACTGAGATACAACTGAATAAATCTGGAATCTGAGGGTGCAAAAAAATTTCCATTGAAATTAAGTTCATAAAAATGCATGTTACCCAATAATTAAGATTTTTTACAGTAGGAATTTTAAAAATATCTTCTTGGAACATGAAAAATCAATTTCCTAATTTTTTTGGCATACAAAAAAAAAAAAAAATCAATAATTTTGGCTATTTTTTTTTTTTTTTTGGCTATTGCTAAATATATCCCAGTGACTTAAGACTGGTTTTGTGGTCCAGGGTCACATTTATGTTAACTGGAACAAAAGAGGCAAACATGGGGGCTGCTTATACAAGATTGCTCATTATGAAAAGGTTGTGTTTCCAAATCAAACAAAACAAAACTAATATGCAATAACATCCTTACACAAAATTTTTTAAAGATCTCCACACAACTGACCAAACCGAGGATTCTCTCTTGTATAGAGCTGGGTGGATCAGTCTTGAAATAATTTCCTTTGCAATGTCATATATTTTTATGGTTTTATGTGAAAACAGATTTATAATCTGAAAATAATCATGCATATTTAGACATGTGATGTTGTACCCACAGATATCTATGGCTGTACTGACATTGTTGTGCCTTCTATATTCAATTCAATTCAATACAATTCAAATTTATTTGTATAGCGCTTTTCACAATACATATCGTTGCAAAGCAGCTTTACACCAAAGTAATGTTTTTACAGTATATGTAGTAGTAGCTTGATGTACATATGGCAGAGATGTGTGGTAAAGATCATTGCTTCTATATGCTTTCATTGCCTTATTTAAATGTTACTTTGTACATTCTTAAAGAAGAAGTCCACTTCCAAAACAACAATTTACAAATAATTTACTCACCCCCTTGTCATCCAAGATGTTCATGTCTTTCTGTGTTCAGTCGTAGAGAAATTATGGTTTTTGAGGAAAGCATTTCAGGATTTTTCTTCATATAATGGACTTTAATTGTGCCCCCAATTTTGAACTTCCAGCCGAGGGAGAAGGGTCTTATTTAGCAAAACTATTGGTCATTTTTTTCAATAAATAAAAATTTGTATACTTTTTAAGCACAAAAGCTCGTGTAGCACAGGTTCTGGCATGCGCATTCATGACATACTATTGAATCATGTCGAAAGGTCAGGTGGAACTTAGGCAGATCTACAGACCCAGTGTTTACAAAGTGAACGTGCAGAGACTAAGAAAGTGCAAGTAAGTCAAACGCTGTTTACAAACAAAAAGGTACACTGTGTTGGACAATTCTGAAGTTGTAGGAGAAAATAAGATGGAATTTTTTTGCCATACTCTACCTTTTTTTTGCCAGAGTACACAGACAATGATCTTAGACGTGATTCGTAGTAGTGATGGGAAGTTCGGATCATTTTACAGACTCTGACTTTTGAGTCTCGTTCAGCAAAATGAACAAATCTTTTTGAGTCATTTAATTAATTTTAGCAAAATCAGCATCAATAGAAGTCCATTATATGAAGAAAAATCCTGAAATGTTTTCCTCAAAAACCATTATTTCTTTACAACTGAAGACAGAAAGACATGAACATCTTGGATGACAAGGGGGTGAGTAAATTATTTGTAAATTGTTGTTTTGGAAGTGGACTTCTCCTTTAATATTACATTACAAATATGACAGAAATGTACTTCCTGTTTTGCAGCAAAACACAGCAATTGGACATCTGCGTATATGGAATAGCAATTTTAATGTGACCTGGATGCACCACCAAGTGGTGG
>NW_026128640.1:0-7697 GCF_022985175.1 Labeo rohita
ATTACAGAGGATCAGATGTTGATGTTTTATTGGTTAAAATGATGCTATCATCATGGAGATCAGTGTTTGCTTTAGTTGGACTCTTGACCCTTTTAGTAATTCAAAGTAAATTGCTTCTAAGCAATTGCAATATTGTATCACAACAAGTGTTTGCACATTATTATTATGGTAGTACAGACTAATTATGTTAGATCTTTCTATACCACAACTTATGTAGTGTTGTAAAATAGTGAGATCAAGACTGTATGTGATCTGATAGTTATTAGCCAGTGACCTGATTATATGGAAAGTAGCTTTATTTGTGTTCAGGTTAAGGTTTTGAAAAACTAATCCTGTGAAGCTTGGCATGGAATAGCGCAGTTGTGAGAATTCTTTTATACATGGGGCATGTAAATATGAAAGCTGAAAGCTCCGCGGGGGGAAAGGTCCCCGCAGCTGAAACTCGAGGCGCTGGTAGCGCCCCTCGGGGGCTTCGGAACGCGACCGGCCCCGAGTTCCGGGGCGGTCCGGTTCGGGAGTTGCGCGGGTCCGAACCCCGACATTTCGCGGGGTTGTATCTCGGCCCCCCGGGGGTCGATCGACTCGGTTCCGGTGGCGTTCGGTAGGCCTCCCGGGGTCTACAGGCGCCCCGAGTTTGGTGGAGTTTGCCAGGACCTCGGGTGAGTTATAGCCGTTCTAAATGTTTAACTTCGGGGGCCTCTATCTCCGGCCCCTGGGGGTCGATCGACTCGGGACCGGTGGTGTTTGGTAGGCCTCCCCGGGGTCTACAGGCGCCCCGAGTTTGGTGGAGTTTGCTGGGATCTCGGGTGAGTTATAGCCGTTTGAATATGATGGTCGGGTAGGTTTAGGGGCCGGGTGGTGGTGGTCGGGTAGGTTTAGAGGCCTGGTGGTGGTCGGGGTAGGTTTAGGGGCCGGGTGGTGGTGGTCAGGTAGGGTTAGGGTTAGGGTGGTGGTCGTCAGGGTAGGTTTAGGGGCCTGGTGGCGGTCGGCGTAGGTTTAGGGGCCGGGTGGTGGTGGTCGGGTAGGGTTAGGGTAGTGGAGGTCGTCGGGGTAGGTTTAGGGGCCTGGGGGTTGTGGTCGGGTAGGTTTAGGGGCCTGGGGGTTGTGGCCGGGTAGGTTTAGGGGACGGTTGGTGGTGGTAAGGGTTAGGGTTAGGAGCCTGGTGGTGGTGGTGTGCATTTTAACTTGACAGTTGAACAGTTGACCAACAGCCTAGTGTGATTTTCTGCTCAACCTTTGGAATCCTTAGCGGTTTTTCACCCTGGTGTGATCTTCTGCTGAGGTCCGTATCTCCATTCCCCTCGGGTAGGCGGCCTTGGGGTCTAGCGGCGACCCGAGTTTGGTGAGGTTTGGCCCTGTCTCTGCGGAGTTGCGGCTTGAACGTTTTGCAGCTCGGGTCGAACTTCCACCCCCCCTCGAGGCGCCGAGGCCGGACGGGCAGGGGGGTAGGTTGACACCCCCTGCTCTGGGACTTGACGGATCTCCGCAGGCCTGGCTTCTGAGCTCCAGGGGGCTTTTCGAGGGGTGCTAGCCCCACGTAAGCTTGACTCTGGTGGGCGTGGGGGGTACGTTGGCGCCCCCCACTCTGGGACTTGACGGTTCTCCGTGAGCATGGCTGCTGAGCTCCAGGGGCCTTTTCGGGCAATGCCAGCCCACGCTAAACCTCACTCTGGTGTACGACCAGGAACGGTCTGAAGAAAGGCTAGCGGGCCTTGAGAAAAACAAAGTGTGAAAAGCGCAGCCTGGCCCGAACGTCCACCCCCAGCTGGGCCGAGGGCGTCTTGGCATCGACTTGCCCGCCTCCCCTCACCCTTTTGGGGCAGGCTCGGCAGGGCAGACGCCCTGGAGGAACGGGGACTCGAAAAACGACAGAGTGTCGCCGGGGTGACCAGCGGGATTTGCGAAAACGACTTGAGTATTTGACATTGAATTTTCTTACAGATTACAAAAAAAACTGTGGGCTGGTTCTTGATATCTATGTGTGCCTAGGTGAAGTACTTCTTTTTGAAACAGGTTGTAAAAAAAAATCTTTCCAGAATGTATAGGAAGTGCTGGATCTTCTGTGGATTGTCAAGGCTATTACAATAAGCAAAAAAACAAACCTAACTTAGAGATTAGACTCTAGGTGATTTACGTCAAACAATGAATATGTTAAAACATAACCACCTGGTGACTTGAGCTTTTGTCTTGTTTGGCTGTTTTAACTCAAATACAGCAGCCAAACAAAATCTAGCATTAAAGATTTAAGGGTCAAGAGCCCAACTAATGCAAACACTGACCACTATAATGGTTGCTTAAAAATTTTGGTTTTTTCCTTTGGTGAGTCTGCTTATTAACATCAGGTGTCTTCAATAATGATCAATCATCACTTTGTTAATCCCCTAATTATCTCGTTAACTTCAACACTGCTTCAGTGTTTATATGTGTCCACACTCAGAATGTTAAATTAACACTGGGGATTTTGCTGTGTACTAACCTGAAAAGCAGACATGTCATAAGTCTAGTCTAGAGAATCATAGGACATGGTGTACTGTTGTACTTCCTTATAAGGATGTGATGTTTGATCTTTCTGTATTTCTGCTGACAACTAATATTTTCATTTCTCTATATTCACCATATAAATATTGGAGGCTTCCCTTAATAAACTACCTTTGAATGAATTGCACTTCTGTGTGTGTGGTTACTTCATTGGTCCGGGATCCCGACTCAACAAAAATGAATTTCGGCAGTTACTATTGAATCAAGTTAGACATTGAATTCTAACAGTTTGTCCGCGAAGGGGAGGAATTATTTCACTAATCTCGGTAAGAAACGGGAACACTGTCCAAAGATTTAGTGGGAAAGACGCGCCAGGGATCTGGAAGGGCCTATGATAAAAGGGGTAAGTTTTTTTTTTATATTTCTTAAAGGAAATACAGCGCATGCCCCTTGTAGGTTCCTAATTTTAGGTTATCACTAGTCGCTAGTGGAATTTTTTTCCATTGTTGTAACACTTCGGCTGGCAACAGTAGTTACATGGTAACTATTAGCGTGGAGAGTGATTTGGATATACAGTATTGATCACACTGTATCTTTGGATCACGGCAGCGTAAAATATTTTGCTGTTAAAAAATTATTTGTGAATTTTTTTTCCAATTGTTACTGCATGTTGATATATTGTGACATAAAAGAAGGTGCTTTAGGGGCGACCCGAATGCATTTTGGCGGGAGCTGAACGGTTTGGCGAGAGCCCAAAAGAAATAGGGAAGCACCCAAACAAAAGAAGATGATTTAACGGTGATCAGGACGTAAAGTCTTGTGTGAGCCAAAATACAGGACCATCACCCACAGTCACAATCCGATACATGTACTACAATTGAGGTTGAGCAATAGAGTGCAGAGAATTTTTGCTTACTAACCGTTAATGCTAACTCCTAAAAAGTGGAAGATGGGGGGTTCAGTATCGAGACCGCTACTGGGGGAAACACCAGTTGATTTTATGTACAGAAATGATCAGGGTTTTATTCTGAACCATATGTCAGTGATATGGCAGGATGGTCAGAAAAAATGAAACCGCAAATCGAAACACCGTATCCACGAGAGGGTGCATTTACGAATGAGGGCATGGAGTTGGCTAAAAGTCTAGTCAAGGAGGGCTGGGGTGATACTAATTGGGATTATAACTATATGACTAAGAGTTATGGTATCTGGAAAGATATGAAACAAGTTTGGGACCAGGGCCCAGAGAAAAAAACAAGTGGCTGCTTATGTGGCAAGACAAAACTGCCTCGTTTGATCCTGCAAAGAATTCTGTCTGTGTCCATATCTGACGAATGTCCGGGGTGAAAGCTGCTGGATCCTGTTGTGACGGAGTATTCTGTAACGCTGTGAGTGAGACGAGCAGATCCATTTGCGAGCTTTTATTGAAGGGACGAGACAGATACATGGTCAAACAGGCAGGGTCAAAACAACAGCAAACAGGTATATCAAAGGCAAGACGTAGAGAATATTCCAGGAAAACAAGCAAGAGTCCAGTAGGGAGATGGCGAGACAGTCGAGACGAGATTGCCAGGCGAGGGAACTAAACACAGGGAACTTGGAAACTAGGGAATGCTAACAAAATAATAACAACAACAATACTCCGTGACTTGCATGGGGAAAGTCCCGGGCTTTTATAGCGCGCCTGATTGGTCCCAGGTGCTGACCCAATCAGCGCGCTGCATGACGGGAGATGGAGTGTGTGTGAAATGGAGCGAGAGCGACATCTGGTGGTGAGCGGACTGCAGGTCACCGACCAGATTTGTTACAGTAATGTAAGGTCCCACCCACTGGCCCAAAAGTCCAGCAGCCTGGGTGAAGGTGTTCTGCGTGTATGTCTTTCCTGATGCTTCTGTAAAAAGTAACTTGATTTATTACAACTTTTAGTTCTATTTTAACTCTGAATTCTTCCTCATTTAAATCTGACTCCAATTTTAAGTATTTACAAATTGCGATAGTAATTTTTGGTGCTGATCATAATATTAGTTGTTGTAATATAGATATCTGATTATTTCGGACTCACTATACTTTCAATTATTTGTTCACTGGGGACCCGATGCCTCTTTTGAGTCTGGCGCCGGCCGATTATGCCGATCTCACGATCACAAAAACGCCAGTCTGATGCTGGGTCAGAGGTATGTAGGTGACTAATACCCTTTTTGACAGCCACCTACTGCTTGCCTTCACAAAAAGTGTAGTTTACTTTAGTCTTCTCCCGCACAACTTGCTAACATCAGTGATAGACAGAAATCAGGAGGTCTCAGATGATGTGCTTACTGCTCCATTCAATCCTGAGCCTGCAGTTTGCTCTATCCTCGTCGTAATTTGCGGTAGCAACAGCCTCCTCACAATCTACTAGAAATAATGATTTCAGAAAAAAAAATTATCAAGAAATAACATTTTATTTTGCCAGGCATAGAAAAACATCAATCAAAAATAGTAAATTCAATCAATCAATGGAGCAAATACATCAATTAAAGAAATGGATTAACATTTAGTTACACAACTGATCAGCATAAAACATAAAATAAGAAATCATTTCAAAGAGTCAGCATACCTGGCAAATAGAGATACACAGCAATCGTGTGGGAAGTTCTGCTTACAGATGCTTCCCTGACTGTTTTGCCAATCCTCTTTAAATACCCAAATCATAACAAAACAATCATAAATTTAGCATAATAAAGACTTCACAGGACTTTGCTGGGACAGGAGGTGACCTGAAAGCCATATCTAACCTGGGGTAAAAGAGTAACATCTGGCAAAGACCTTATCAGAGGCACAACCCACACCAGTGGAACAGAGTTCTCCTCAGATTTAAGATCTTTATATTTGGTCTGTTCCACTGACGTGGGACTGAGATCATGTTTCCAACTGTAATGAGACAATAAAAATGATACCAAACATGAAAAGGTTATGATCATGGATTCTGAAGAATGAGTAAATGCATTAGGCAAGTGTCTCCCAACACTTCTAAGTCACCTTTGTCCAGGGGGCAAGGAGGGGGCTTAAGGATGGGTGAAAGGACAGATGAACAACTGGTCTTTCTTCCAGATCTTCCTGTCAGATTAGAAAGTTTGTTGTTTTGTTGTATGGCATATGTTGTGGGAACTCCTTGAGTTTTAGCTTCACAAGGAGATCAAGGCACGCTTTCAGTAAAATCAACTCTATTCAGAGAACATTTGGTCCCTCTCTAAATAGAGTTAAATTAACACTGAAGCAGATTTAAAATTAGTGAGATAATTAAGTGATCGATTAAATGATGATTGTGCATTAGTGATGAACACCTGCTGTTAACAAGCAGAATCACTGAAGAAAAGACAAACACAAGAACTACAACTGACTTCAGCCATAAATCTCTCAAGATCTCAGCAGATGATGATTAAACAACTCCACAAACGGCATCACCAGCTTCACTCATTATTAACCAGACTGACTTTATTTCTGTCACACGTCTACAGAAGCTCATATTGAGATTAACAGAGAATCAGATGTCGATGTTTAGTGGTTAAAATGATGCCACCATCATGGAGATCAGTGTTTGCTTTAGTTGAGTTCTTGACCTTTCAATTCTTGGGTTAAATTTTTCTCTTTAACCATGTGTGTGGTGTTGTAAAGCAGAGCAGTCAATGCTTTACATTAAGTACATGTTTTATACATATACACATATATATATATATATATATATATATATACACACACACACACACACACACACACACACACACGTTGGGTTTACATGTTTTATGGGGACATTCCATAGGCGTAATGGTTTTTATACTGTACAAACCGTATTTTCTATCACCCTACACCTACCCTACACCTAAACCTAGCCCTCACAGGAGACTGTGCACACTTTTACTTTCTCAAAAAAACTCATTGTGCATGATTTATAAGCCTGTTTCCTCATGGGGACCTCACAAATGTCCCCACAAGGTCAAAATTTACTGGTATTACTATCCTTGTGGGGACATTTGGTCCCCATAACGTGATGAATACCAGGTGCACACACACACACACACACACACACACATATATGTATGCAAACTTTATCCTGTTTATGCATTTAGATTTTGCATAACTAACTTTGTGGATCTACAAAAGTTTTCTTCTAACAATTATGAAATATTTTAAATCCATGTAATATTGAAAAACCTCAATTATTTAAAGACACAGACATCAAGTACCAGCATATGAATCTCAACAATGGCGACAATCAACAAAACGCTCCATGCTGCAATGCATGCTGGGTAACAACGTAGTAGAAATTGCAATATTGTTTGCTTATAGCTTTATTTGTCTGAACATCATGAAGTGATCTTTTTCTTTGGTTTACTAACTGATATATTACTGAAAAAGTTACTTTAAACAAACCCCACCACAATGCGTTAGCGTTTGGGAGGTTTAATGTGTTTTATATCAGTTGATTTTATTTGTGTCTTAAGTCAGTTCTTGTGTTTTATTTTCTTCAGTGATTCTGCTTGTTAACAGCAGGTGTTCATCACTAATGCACAATCATAATTTAATCAATCACTTAATTATCTCATTAACTTTAACTCCGCTTCAGTGTTAATTTAACTCTATTTAGAGAGGGACCAAATGTTCTCTGAATAGAGTTGATTTTACTGAAAGCGTGCCTTGATCTCCTTGTGAAGCTAAAACTCAAGGAGTTCCCACAACATATGCCATACAACAAAACAACAAACTTTCTAATCTGACAGGAAGATCTGGAAGAAAGACCAGTTGTTCATCTGTCCTTTCACCCATCCTTAAGCCCCCTCCTTGTACCTTTCCTAATACCGTGATAGTTAGCAAGTGCTAACTATACATACTAGTTAACTATACGTGCTAGTTATACATACTAGAAGGGGGGAAATCCCCCCCCATCCCCTACAAATTGCATTCTTTTTATACAGAATACCATTTATATTAATTCACCACTGAATTATGTGATCTGAAGGGCACTGTCTCTTTTCTTCCATGTGCGCGACTGTTATGGGTCTAAGTGCGTCCTGTCCTGTCATTACATACAAAAAAAAATGATTGTGAAAAAAAAACATTGAATAAAAAAAATCACGTTGAAATATAAAAACAAGTAAACATATGGTTTTGACCATATATTTTTTTTGTATGTGTTTATTATTAAGCTCTGCATTTTTCATGTGCACACATCACGCTTCTGT
>NW_026128641.1:0-7695 GCF_022985175.1 Labeo rohita
AACCCTACCATCCTCCTGTTCCAGCCACACCCAAATACACACATGTCATGTCCGGTATTGTCACGATCATGCCAGAGCCTTCCCCTACCAAGTCTGCCAAGCCACAGCCTGCTCACGTCACGTCTGCCAAGCCACAGCCTGCTCACGCCATACCTGCCGCTCCAGGGCCTGCTCACACCATGCCTGCCCATCCAGAGTCTGCATCTGTCATGGCCGCCCTCCTACAACCAGCTCACAAGATGGGTGCTATCTCCAAGCCAGTCCACAAGATGGCCGCCATCCCCAAGCCTGTTCACAAGATGGCTGCCCCGTCTGAGTCCCTGGCCAAGATGGCTGCCACGCCTGAGCCTCATCAAGCCAAAATCATCTCATCCGCATCTCATCCCATCATCTCTGCCACACCCAAGGCAAATCAAGTGATGCCTGATCCTCCAGTATCAAGTCAAGCTTCAAAGTCAAGTCAAGTTGCAGCTGCGTTCCCTGAGTCAAGTCAAGTTTCCGAGTCCAGTCAAGATACAGCTGTTCTCCACGAGTCAAGCCAAGATACAGCTGTTATTCACGAGCCAAGTCAAGTCACAGCTGGTCTTCATGAGCCAGGTCAAATCATAGCTGTTCTTCATGAGTCCAGTCAAGTCACGGCAGACCTCCCTGAATCGAGTCAAGTCACGGCAGACCTCCCTGAGTCAAGTCAAGCCACGGCAGACCTCCATGAATCAAGTCAAGAAACGGCTGTCCTACCAGAACCTCACCAGGTCCCCTCTGACCTTCCTAAGCCACCTCACGTCTCAGCTGACCACCAAGAGCCTTATCACGTATCAGCTGAACCCCCAGAGCCCACGCTCCCAAGCCACACAGAACCCACATTCCCGAGCCACAAGTCCACAGCATCCACACCCTCAAGGCCAACAGACATCCCACTATCTACTGTGCTGCCTGTAATGGCCGTTGCCATTGTCAGTGTGTGGGCTGCACACTGTGCTCCAGAGGCCTCGTCCGCCCACGAGTCTGCTCCAGAGGCCTCGTCCGTCCACAAATCTGCTCCAGAGGCCTCATCCATCCACGAGTCTGCTCCAGAGGCCTCGTCCGTCCACGAATCTGCTCCAGAGGCCTCATCCATCCACGAGTCTGCTCCAGAGGCCTCGCCTGACTGCGAGTCTGCCCCAGAGGCCTCATCTGACCACAAGTCTGCTCCCGAGGCTTCATCTGTCCACGAGTTCGTGCCCATACCTCCTGAGGTGTCAGCTCACGCTGTAGAACCTCCTAAGGAGGTGACGTCCATTTATGAACTCACTGTCACGTCTGCCCAAGAATCTGCGCCCATGCCTCCAGAGGTGTCAGCATATGCTGTGGATCCTCCAATGGGGGCGGCGTCCTCCCATGAACTCTCTGCCTGTCATGTCACAGCCACGAAGAGAGGCTGATGAGGAGGCGGGGATTCTGTAGCGCCACGCCAGCAGAGGGAGCCCTTACCCATGTACTGACTGTTGCTGCTCCCTCTGCTGCCTCATTGGTAACTTCCTGTTTGGTGGCCATAAAGGGAGGCCATTTCCAAACAGACTTCGCGAAGTATTGTTTTGCTCTTGCGGACTCTACCAAGCGTTTTTCCCTGTTTTCATTGCCCTGTTTTTGTCATTGCCACGGTTTTGTTTTATTGTCATAGTTTTGCTTTTTGTTTCTCGCCATAGTTCTGTCTAGTTTTGCCATCGTTCTTTGCCTTGTTTGTTTGCCTTGTTTGTTTGTTACTTTTTGGACTGCTCTCTCTGGTTTTTGGACTGTGCCTGTTTTGTGGACTACGATATTTTGTCTTCGACACCACTGTCTGTTTTGATAACGACCCTGCCTGTATTGACCACGATCTGTTTGAATAAAGCCTGCACTTGGATCTTACACGCTTCCTACGAGTCCTGCCTGTTTACATGTGTTTAAGAATACCTGTAATAACTAGACTGAAACTTTTGAAAGACAAATTTCTGCTAGTTTGTCTCAAAGTCTTGTTTAAAAACATAAATAGTTTGGCCAGTTAGATGTTCTAGATGTTTGCTAAAGTGTTACTAGTTGCTTGCTAGGCTCTTGCTATGCAATTGCTGGGGTGTTGATAGATTATATGGCTGATAGTGTGTTATGAGTAATTACAGACACCCCCTTCCTGTTAATAACAGAAAATCATTATTATTATATTTATGATATTATTATTATTATTATTATTATTATAACATTATTTCCAAAACTTTGATATTAATATTTCTTTCTAATGTTAGGAAATTAACATTAAATCATCAACATTAACATCTTAAACTTGCACTAAAACATGATTTATACCATCTAAGTAGTAATTTAATAAAATTGCATGTCTTTTTTAGTGATAGAAGCTCAGAAACATTTATAACCTGTTGTTGTTTATTGACTTGGTGCCATGATGGATATTGAAATGTTATTTATTTTTCATTTTAAACAGTATAGATGATTACTTAATGGTAATGCAATATTTGTGAACACAACAGTGTATGTCAGACTATAAATCCCCAAAAAGTATACATGGGGGCTTGCTTTGGTGTTGCCACCCCTCATAGACCCCATGCCACCCCTTTGCCACCCTAAAAATTATTTTGTAGATCCACCCCTGGCTGTTATAGCTTATTGAGAATGCATGTCAGAAAAGAATTTGTGACAATACATGACAACACTTTTAAGTTACTGCACTAAACATTATTTCATGAGTGTTGATTAATTTGTAATTAATTACTGATCATTAGCTTTATCTACAGTGGCAATAGCTACTCTTCACATAATGAACACTGTTTACACAGAAGCAATATTATTATGATTCAGTCGTTGTTTAGTCTTTCATCACCAAAGTAGTGATTTAACAGCGTAAATCTTTCAAACTCTTTATTCCAATATGGAGAATAAAGCAACATAATTGACCTAAACCTGAAAAGTTTCACTTCACTTTTCCTGTGTTATTTTATAGTTTGCTCACAATATTATCCAAATAAATTCGAAAAAGCTGAAGACTCGAAACAGATGAACTAATTCCAGTACAGAACCTAATAGGATGTTGCGCTGGACCCTACAGTTAATTTTAGCAAAATCAGCATTACGTGACAGCTCCATTAGATGAACGAACGACTCGAAAAAGCTGAAGACTCGAAACAGATGAACTAATTCCAGTACAGAACCTAATAGGATGTTGCGCATGCGTGACTGAATGGATCACTGCGGTCAAGCCAGCCGCGGTTCGGAAAAACACGGTCAAGCCAGCCGCGATTGTTTTATTGTGCGCGCATATTACAGTGATTACGGTAGTTTCAGGACCAGCACAGAACGCGCTTGCAGAGCGCTTTTCGTTTAGACGCCCAGGACTGAGAGATAATACAAAATGCTCGTGAATTTTTACTTGCTTATTTATTTGCATTTCTGCTTTAATATCCGTGTTATTTATTGGTGACTTTGACGGTTGTCTGTTACAATATTTTTCTTAAATATTCACCTTTCAAATAATTGTTTTATGTAGATGAGTTAAAGCAGAATTCGTAGAAAAAAGACAAAATAACGTATTTAGTCTTTCTAAATACCAGAATTGATTTTTAATTTATTTTACTGTTCAAAAGTAACAGTTATGCTTCAATGAATGTTTTCTATAATGAGGTTTGACGTCTACTTTGAAAGAAAGGGCAAATAAAAAATGTTCACAATGGAAAAAAAAGTTAAATAAAATGCATTTATTTCACTCCAGAGACCTATGAAAAAATAAATTCTAGTAAGTATGAAACGCCATGGTCAGCACATTATATGAATTAAAAAAAATATATACTTTTTTGAGATATTTTATCCCATATAATGTGCAGTTCTTATTCAGGATGTCCCATTATATGAATTGAAAAAAAAATATATACTTTTCTGAGATATAAGATATTACTGCACTTTAGAGGGGTATAAAGACCCCATTTCTAATAAGTAGAAAAAAAAACAACCACCAGTTCTTATTCAGGACGTCCCATACTATATGCACACCTCATATGAAACTATTTTACTGCAGCATTTTTGAGATATGGGACATTATTACACTTTAGAGGGGTATAAAGACCCCATTTCTAATAAGTAGAAAAAAACAACCACCAGTTCTTATTCAGGACGTCCCATACTATATGCACACCACATATGAAACTATTTTACTGTATCATTTTTGATATATTGGACATTATTACACTTTAGAGGGGTATAAAGACCCCATTTCTAATAAGTAGAAAAAAACAATGATCAGTTCTTATTCAGGATGTCCCATACTATACGCTCACCTCATATGAAACTATTTTACTGCAGCATTTTTGAGATATGGGACATTATTACACTTTAGAGGGGTATAAAGACCCCATTTCTAATAAGTAGAAAAAAACAATCACCAGTTCTTATTCAGGACGTCCCATACTATACGCTCACCTCATATGAAACTATTTTACTGCAGCATTTTTGAGATATGGGACATTATTACACTTTAGAGGGGTATAAAGACCCCATTTCTAATAAGTAGAAAAAAACAACCACCAGTTCTTATTCAGGATGTCCCATACTATACGCACACCACATATGAAACTATTTTACTGCAGCATTTTTGAGATATGGGACATTATTACATTTTAGAGGGATATAAAGACCCCATTTCTAATAAGTAGAAAAAAACAATGATCAATTCTTATTCAGGACATCCCATACTATATGCACACCTCATATGAAAATATTTTACTGCAGCATTTTTAAGATATGGGACATTATTACAATTTAGAGGGGTATAAAGACCCCATTTCTAATAAGTAGAAAAAAACAATCACCAGTTCTTATTCAGGACGTCCCATACTATATGCACACCTCATATGAAACTATTTTACTGCAGCATTTTTGAGATATGGGACATTATTACACTTTAGAGGGGTATAAAAACCCCATTTCTAATAAGTAGAAAAAAACAACCACCAGTTCTTATTCAGGATGTCCCATACTATACGCATAGCATATATAAAACTATTTTACTGTATCATTTTTGAGATATGGGACATAGCATATAAAACCATTTTAATGCAGTGTTTTGGACATACGGGGCATTATAACACTTTAAAGGCCTATAAAGACCCCTTTTCTAATAAGTAGAAAAAAACAATGGTCAGTTCTTATACGGGACGTCCCATACTATAATTACACGACATATGAAACTATTTTACTGCAGCATTTTTGAGATATCGGACATTATTACACTTTAAAGGCCTATGAAGACCCCATTTCTAATAAGTAGAAAAAAAACAATGGTCAGTTCTTATACGGGACATCCCATACTATACTTACACCTCATTTCAAACTATTTTACTGCATTGTTTTGGAGTTACGGGACATTATTACACTTTAAAGGTCTATAAAGACCCCATTTCTAATAAGTAGAAAAAAACAATGGTCAATTCTCATAGGGGACGTCTCACACTATATCCACAACTTATATCAAACCATTTTACTGCAGCGTTTTGGAGATATGGGACATTATTAAAATTTAGCAGCCTATAAAAAAAACAAATTTCTAATACATAGAACAAAATAATGACCAATTCTCATAGGGGACGTCTCACACTATATCCACACCTCATATCAAACCATTTTACTGCAGTGTTTTGGAGATATAGGACATTATTACACTTCAGAGCCCTATAGAGACCTAATTTCTAATAAGCTGAAAAATATAATGGCCAATTCGTATATGGCACATCCCACACTATATGCACACATTATCTCAAACTATTTCACTGCAGAGTTTTATAGATATGTGACATTATTACCCCTTATACCCCTCTAAAGTGTAATAATGCCCCATATCTCAAAAATTCACACACTGACTGTTGCATTACACCCCGGACTACATCTCCCAGTATTCATCGCGCTGATCAGCAGTGCTATAAAAGCCCCGGTCTTTCCCCTCGCAAGCCACAGAGTATTGTTGTGTTATTATTATTGTTTGCGTTCCCTAGTTTCCTAGTTCCCTAGTTCCCTAGTTCCCGAGTTCCTAGTTCCCTGTGTTTAGTTCCCTCGCCTGGCCATCTCGTCTCGACTGTCTCGCCGCCTGCCTATTGGACTCTTGCTCATTTATTAGATTATTCTCTACGTCTTGCCTGTGATATACCTGTTTGCTACCGTTTGACCCTGCCTGTACGCCCATGTTTTTGTCTCATCCTTTTCATAAAAGCTCGCAGATGGATCCGCTCACCTCTCGTCTTTCACTCTCCGTTAGAGACGCTTCTGTCTCAAGCCAAGTTACAGCCATCTTTCCTGGACCAAGCACGGTCAAGATGGCCGCCACGCCAGAGCCACTGCACAAGATGGCCGCCACGCCTGAGCCACTGCACAAGATGGCCGCCACGCCAGAGCCTGTCGCCAAGATGGCCGCCACACCAGAGCCTGTCGCCAAGATGGCCGCTGTCTCCAAGCCACTCCACAAGATGGCTGCCATTCCAGAACCCACGGTCAGCACTCGGACGCCACCTGTGGTCATGATGGCCCACGTGCTGGACTCACCCCTAATGGCGGTATGGGCAGCTAAAATGGCGCTAAATCACGTCACGGCTGCTACCCCTGAGTCGAGTCAAGCTACGGCTGCTGTTCCAGTATCAAGTCAAGCCTCAACGTTCAGTCAAGCCAAAGCTGTAGTTCCTGAGTCAAGCAAGTATACAGCTGTTGTTGCAGTGTCAAGTCAAGTTACAGCTGTGTCTCCCAGGCCAAGCCATGCTAAAGCCACTCCTCCAAGGTCAAGTCAAGTTACAGCTGTAGCTTCCACGTCCAGTCAAGCTTCCAAGTCCAGTCAAGCTTCCAAGTCCAGCAACGTCATGGCGGTCGTTCCTGCGTCAAGCAACATCAAGGCGGTAGTTCCTGCGTCAAGCAACGTCAAGGCCGTTGTTCCTGCGACAAGCAACGTCAAGGCCGTCGTTCCTGAGTCAAGTAAAGTCATTGTTGATCTTCACAATCCAAGTGAAGTCAGGGCCGCTCCTGCTAAGTCAAGCAGGGTCACAGCCATGGTTCCTAAGTTAAGCAAGGTCACAGCCGTGGTTCCTGAGTTAAGCCAAGTCAGAGCTGTTGTTCCTGAGTCAAATAAAGTCATTGATCTTCACAAGCCAAGTCAAGTCACTGCTGATCTCCAAGAGTCAAGTCAATTCACTACTGGTCTTCACAAGCTAGGTCAAGTCACAGCTAATCTCCACGAACCAAGTCAAACCACAGCTGATCTTCATGAGCCAAGTGAAGTTATTGCTGCTGTTCCAGAGTCAAGTCACGTCCCGCCTGACGGCCCAGAGTCAAGTCACGTCCCGCCTGATGGCCCAGAGTCCAGTCACGTCCCGCCTGACGGCCCAGAGTCCAGTCACGTCCCGCCTGACGGCCCAGAGTCAAGTCACATTCCGCCTGACGGCCCAGAGCCCCGTCACGTCTCGTCTGACCGCCCAGAGCTCCGTCACGTCTTGTCTGACCACCCAGAGCCTCACCATGTCTCGCCTGACATCCCAAGATCACGGCCTATCATGATGGCCAGCGTACTGGATCCACCACTAGTGTCAGTGCGGGCAGCCAACATCCCAGTGGCATTAGTGCCTTCTGAATCCACCAGTAAGGAGACCCTACCTCCCTGCTTGGGATGTCCTCTGATTAGTATATGTCATGCATGTTATT
>NW_026128642.1:0-7687 GCF_022985175.1 Labeo rohita
TTTTTTGCCCTTTGCCGGGGACTGAAAGGTGTTTGGGGAAAAGATATTGGTCAACCATTGAAGAGAATGACTGGGCTATTGTAGTGATAAAAACCCTTTTGCAGTTCTCTTGGGATCCATGAGCTCAATTTTTTTTTTTAATAGGATTTTCTTACGCCGCGTTTTAAAAAGGAAATGTTTATCAATGCCACAGGCCTGTGTTTCAAGTGTAAAAGATAAAGGTACATTCATTCTTTGGGTTTTTGGTACTGTGAAAAATTTTTTTGCCATTTTGGGAAAAAAAATACATGGGGTAATGAAAGAGCTTTTGAACTAAACTTTGATATGCCCCAGCTTTTATTTATTGAATCTTAAGGGAACAGTTTAAAAAAAGATGCAAACAGTTATTTATTGTCCTGGTATATTTAGAAAAAAAATGAATTATTTTTTGGTCTGTCACAGGCTCCATCTTTCAAAATGTGGATATCACAGATTGCCACGTGGTTGCCACTTAAAAAGCTCACTTATGAAAAACATAAAAAATCTGCAATTCTGGCTGATATGGGCTCCCCTTTGGAATACAAAAAAAAGCTCTCTTGATGTACATATAACAATTTTTTGTTTTCCTTTTTAATTTTTTCTTTAATTCTTTATTTAAGGACTGCTTTGAAACGGTGTGCCCTTTTTTTATCATTTTTTTTTTCTTTGTTTTTTTTCCATTATTTTGTACTTTTTTTTTTAGGGTTTTTGAACATTCTTAACATGAATATATGATGTGATATTGTTAATGTTATTTGTTTCTGTGGGCAAACAATAAAATAAAAAAATAATAATAAAAAAAAAAAAAAAAGAAACATGTTTGTCACGAACCGGTGGTTTGTCCTGTTGTCTACTCCCCAAAGATGTCACTCTCGCTCCCCCCCTCCTCTGACTGTCGTTTTGCATCTCGGACTGCATCCCCCCACCCTCCACCGCTCTGATTCGTCAGCCCCGTGACCAATCAGGCATCCTAAAACCCCCGATCCTCCTCAGTTACCCTGGATTGTTGTTTTTTGTTCTTTGTATTGTTTATTTTCCCTTTTTCCCCTAGTTTTTCCCCAAGTTCCTGGTTTTGATCTCCTGCCTGGTTTTCTTTTCGCTGTCGCCGCCCCCTTGTGTTTTATCGCTCGTCTTTATGGATTATTCTCTTGGAGTTTTGTTACACCCCTGTCTGCCCTGTCTTCCCTGCCATGACCATGTCTCTGTCTCGTCCCAAAAAAGCTTGCTTATGGATCCGCCGCCTCTGCAATCACCCCCGTAACAGAACAATCCAGCACAACGGGATCCAGCAGTTTTCCCCGGACATTCATCAGATATGGACACGGACAAAACTCTATCCAGAATCAAACAGCGATCAAAACTTGAACAATATACACGTGAGTTTTTTTCCCTTCCCCAACCATTCCACTCCCCCGGACTGTATAATGGGGTTTTTCTGTGACGGGCGGAACCCCCTCCGTGCACGACTGGGGCGCGGGGGGCCGCCCCGTCACTGGAGGTTTTTTAAACTTTGCTTTTTTGTGTGTGGGTTCGGTGACCGGGGGGGTCGCGCAGAGGGAGCGCGACAACGCGGCAATGGCCGCGCGCCCCCACGCAGATGGCGGTCATGCCGGAGCACGTTTACAAACACGTTTGCCGCCTGGATTGCTCGTGAAATGGGGGCCGTGTCGGACGCGCCGAGCAATGGCGGCGATAGGGGAGCCCGTTCACAAGATGGCGGCAGCCCCGGCGCGCACCCCAAGATGCGGCGAGGGGGAGCCCGTTCCAAGATGGAGGCGGATACAGAGTCCCACGTCACAGCCCATCCCAAAAGGCTATATGGAGCTGCAGCCGTTTTTTCCTGAGTCAAGAAAATTTTTTCGAGCCAAGTCAAGTTGCAGCCTGTTCCGGCAAGTCAAGTCAGAACTGCTCTTAAGGCAAGTCAAGCTGTGTTTCCTGTGTCAAACCAGGCCAGAACTGTTGTCCCTGTGTCAAGTCAAATTACAACTCTTGCCTCTGTCTCAAGTCAAATTACAGCCATCTTTCCTGACCCACTGCAAAAGATGGCCCCGCCCCCAAGCAACAGCAAAAGAGGGCCGCCGCTCCAAGCAACTACACAAGATGGCCGCCACCCGGGACACCACCTGTGGTCAGGATGGCCCACGTGCTGGACACTCCTCTAGTGACAGTATGGGCAGCAAAAATGGCATCCTTAATGCCACGGCGACTACCCCAGAGTCAAGTCAAGAACAGCTTGTTCTCCACGAGTAAAGTCACGTTACGGCTTTTCCCCCATGAGTCAAGCCAAGTCACACCTGTTCTTCACGAGTCAAGTCACGCTACAGCTGTTGTTCCTGAGTCAACCCAGGTTGTTCCAGTCAAGTCATGTTACAGCTGTTGTTCTTGGCCAAGCCATATTGTTCGGAGTCAAGCCAGGTTACAGCAGATCCTCTGACCCGCCATGCTGCTGCTTTTTCCAGAGCCAAGTAAAACTTCGCCGCTGCTCCGAGTCAAGTCAGGCTACAGCTGTAGCCCCCAAGCCCCAGTCCGGCCTCCGAGCCCAGCCCGGCCCCCGAGTCCAGTCCGCCTCCAAGTCCAGTCCGGCCCCCAAGTCCAGTCCGGCCTCCAAGTCCAGCCTAAAGGCTGTCGTCCCCCAAGCAACGCAAGGCTGTCGTCCCCGCCTGCAACGCCCGCCAACCCAGCCAGCGCCTGCTAACGCCCGTCAGCCAAGGTCTGTCCCCCTTTCTAAACCCTGACCAGCTGCTGTTTCTCTGAGTCAAGTCAAGTCACAGCCAAGTCAAGTCATGTTCCAGCTGTTCCTACCAAGTAAAGTCACGCACAGCCGTTCAAACCAAGCCAAGAAGGTCACAGCCGTGGCTCCCGAGTCAAGCAAAGTCACAGCCGGGTGCCTGAGTCAAAAGGTCACAGTCGTGGTTCCTGAGTCAAGTAAAGTCAATGATCTTCACAAGCCAGTTCAACCCAGGGCCCCTATCAAATAAAGGTCACCGCTGATCTCCAAGAGTCAATCATTTCCCTACTGATCTTCACGAATCTGGTCAAGTCACAGCAGCACTCACTGACCAAGTCGGTATTACTGTTGTTTAAAAGAGTCAAGTCACCCCCTGCCCGAGGGCCCCGGGCCAGGTCACATCTCGCCTGACCCCCCAGAGCCCTGTCATGTCTCGTCTATCTGTCCAGACCCTCACCATGCCCCGCCTGACGGCCCAGAGTCCAGTCACGTCCGCCTGATGGCCCAGAGCCCAGTCACGTCCGCCTGACGGCCCAGAGTCCAGTCCGTCTCGTCTGACCGCTCAGAGTCAAGTCATCCTGCTGATCGCCCAGAGCCTCTCCATTTTTCCAGACCTCCAGTCCCTCGTCATGTCTCGTCTGACCTCCGGGCCGTGCCATGCCTCGTCAGATACCCCACGATCACGGCCTATCATGGTAACCAGTGTACTGGACCCACCACAACCTCCCGCTGCTGCTCTTCCTCTAATGGCGGGCCATCTGGTGTGTGTGGGCTGCACACTGTGCCCCTGAGATCACGTCTGTTCACAGATCAACCCCTGAGGCCCCGCTGTTCACCAGTCTGCTCCAGAGCTCCCCTCTGATCTCAAGCCTGCTCCAGAGTCCCTCTCTGATCTCAAGCCTGCCGCAGAGCTCTCGCCCCGGTTTCCAGCCTGCTCCAGAATCCCCCCCGATCTCAAGCCTGCTGCAGAGCTTTTTTCTGGTCTCCAGCCTGACCCAGAGCTCCCCGCTGATCACAAGCCTGCTTCAGAGGTCCCCCGGGTCTCAAGTCTGCTCCCGGTTCCCCATCGGAGAAGCTGCGCCAAAGCCTCAAGGGTGTCGGTGTCGGCCGTAGAACCTCTTATGGGGGGGTTAACTGCTAAACCCCTGCTTCTCCCTTTTCTTGTCTGCATTCTTGTCACTGTTCTCCCCAGGTCCCCGTCCCAAAACGCAGCCTCCCGTTTCCCCCGGAGGCTCCGCCCCCGTTCCGCCGGAGGGCTGCTCCGCCTCCTGCTGCCCCCGGGGGGCTGCGGGGGCCCCTGTTCCCCCCGGAGGCTGCGGTCCTCCTGCTCCGCCTCCTGTTCCGCCCGGAGGGGTGCGGTACCTCCTGGTCCGCCGGGGGCCTCGCCTCCCCCCACTCTGTCTGCCTCCTCTGTCCCTGCTTTCCCCCGGTCCCAGACCGTACGCAGTTTCCCCTTTTTTCCCCGGGGGGCTGCCCGCCCCCCGCTCTGCCTCCGGCTCCACCCTGGAGGGCTCCTGCGCCTCCTGTTCTGCCTCTGGCTCCGCCCCGGGGGGCTCCTCGCCTCCCGTTCTGCCTCTGGCTCCGCCCTGGAGGGCTCCTGCGCCTCCTGCTCTGCCTCCCCTCCGCCCTGGAGGGCTCCTGGCCCCGCTCGCCCCGGGGCTCCTGCGCCTCCTGCCCGCCTCCGGCCCCCCCCTGGGAAAGGGTCCTGCTCCCCCCCGCCCCGGAGGGGTTTGCTCCCCCCGGGCCCCCCCCTGGGGTACCTGCTTTGTCGGTCCTGTCAATCTCTGGGCTTCCTCATGGACCTGGTCCTCCTGCCCTCGCCCCGTCTCCCCCCCATCCCCCCTCCCTGGACTGTTGTTTCTTTCGAGCGTCTGGGCCCCCTCCTTTGGGGGGGCATGTCACGAACCGGGGCGGTGTCCCGTTGTCTACCACCACCAGATGTCCTCTCGCTCCACCCACTACTCTGACTGTCGCTTTGCATCTCGGACCATCTCCCATCCTCCACCGCTCTGATTGCGTAAGCCCCCTGACCAATCAGGTCCTATAAAACCCCCATCCTCCTCAGTTTTCCTGGATTGTTGTTTCGTTGATTCTTTGTATTGTTTATATTCCTGTTTCCCTAGTGTTTCCCAAGTTCCTGGTTTTTTATCTCCTGCCTGGTTTTTTGTTTCGTCTGTCTAGGGCCCGCCTTGGTTTTTCGTCGTCTTTATCGGATTATTCTCTTGGATCGCCTGTTACATCCCTGTCTGCTCCCCGTCTCTAACCCCCGTATGACCATGTCTCTGTCTCGTCCCAAAAAAGCTTGCTTATGGATCCGCTCGCCTCTCTCTCATCCCGTAACAATGTTTTAGCAAATATATGTCTTAACCATTTTGTATATATATATATTATGTTTACAATATATTTTGAATGTATGAATATATTTTCAAAAATACAGATTTTAAATATATTAATATATATTCCAAATAAACAGTCATTTCCCCAGTCATTTTAAATTTTATTCAAAACACTGTAAAATTACTAAAATTCTCATTTTTATACAGATTAAAATTGTTTTATTCATAGTATTTTTTTTTTCTTACATTTAACAGAAATGTAAGTAAAATTATAAAAATAAAAGGTGATAATAATATACAAAATTACCACCAGATTTCTCACACTATTAAAACAACAACAACACAATAAAAGATCTGGCAGCAGCAACTGTCGAACAAAGAAAAACAAAACAAAAAATAAAAATAAAAGCAAAATAACTTACATAACATGCAAAAATTGTATTTAAACTTTTAACAAACACTGATATTTTACAGTCATTTTATGAATTATTATGATCAAACACCTTTTATAAATAAATTAATAAATAAATAAACTCATATGACTTGCAGCAATAGAGGAATAAACTTTATCAGATCTCTCAAAATCTGAGCATTTATTACAAACCAGTCAAACATGATTTCATACATAAGTTAAGATTTAAGAATTAACCAAGTTTCAGATGTTGATGTTTTATTGAAAACAGTAAAGTTTGATGTCACCATGATAGAGATCACTGTTTGCTTTAGTTGGGCTCTTAAGCCTTGATTAAAGTGTTAGATTTCTTTGGCTGCTTTAACTCTGTTCATAAAGCAAGTTTGTTAAAATGACAAATGCGAGACAAAATTAATGTCAGATGATGTTGACCATTTATTACTAATGATGAAAGCATCAGCAAGTAGCCATTAAGAGATTAGCTTTGTGAGCTATTAGTACTGTATAAAATTGAAGGTTGCATTTAGGACTGTAGCTATCAATTATTTTACTAGTTGAGTGTTTTACCGATTATTCTGATGACTAGTCGAGTAATCGAATAAGTAGCCATTTTTCTTTATTAAAGATCAATATTAAATATGCAAGAGACAATAAAATAGGCTTCTTAAAATAAACAACTTATTTGTTTCCTTTTTAGAAAAAAGTAACATTGTTATTTCTGAAATTACATACATTTATGACCATGAAAACTAAACCCATTTAATGCTTTTTTTGTTTGTTTGTTTTTGATTTTTGCCAAATTACATTCAAAATACAAATAAAAAAAATATATGAAGAGTTCAAATGCAAAAGCCTCTAAATCCATCTGGCATATTTTATAAATTTAGTGTTTCTTTCTGGCTAGTTTGTATAGGTTTCTATGTAAGTACTGTTACTTCTGATTGGACTGAGGCTGGAATATTGAATACTGATATTTACATGTATTTTTACAATGACAATACTTTAAATGTGAAATCAAAACCACCAGTAGGTCACTGTTGTCACTGTTAAGTAAGTGAGTCGTTGTGATTGAACTGAATCATTTAACGGGTGATTCATTCAAGAACGAAACACCGTCATGTTGCTCAGAGACGTAAAACAGTGCTGTGGCTGTGTTTGGGATGGGTATTTGTTGGTGAAATAGAGCACCTTCAGCACCCCTACTTCCTGCGGTAATGAGAACTTTTGTAAGAAATAAATCAGGTGAATCTGGTCAGTAATGTGTGAAGCTGGTAGTGTTGTTTATGGAGTCCTCTAATAATCCTCTCCCTGTCATATGATTTTTTTTTTTTTCTATTTTAATTTAAAGTTAAGGTATTTCATCAGAATAATTCAAACAATATCTATTTTGTAAAACATTTTATTTCCACAAATGTTTTTTTTTTTTTTTTTTTTTTTTTTTTTTTAAATATAATTTAAATTAGGATATTTAACTTTAATTTTATAGTTTTTGTTGCTGCTGTTGTTGTTGTTGTTTACCATATTTTTTTTAAAAGTGTACTCAAAAAATGGCCAAAAATGAATTAGTAGAAAATATATGTACGTAAATATATTTTGAAATATATTTAACAAATATATATTTTTGGTCATTCTTTGTATATTTGAAAATATATTTTTTGCTGTATGGGAATTGACCTTTTATTTAGAGTTTTATCTGGGCTGTCTGAGTCTGTCGTAGCTTCTCACACACGTGTTTGTGTTTGTGTTTGTCATTGTGTGTGGCTTCATTCATCTCATTCATTTAAAAAACAGACTATTAACACAGAAACTCTAAACTAAAAACCAAGAAAATTATATGGAAAGAGTGTTTTGTAACGCCAAGCCAGCAGAGGGAGCCCCCACCCTAGTTCTGCCTGCATGCTCCCTCTGACACTTCCTGTTTGGGACTATTTTAAAGACTGACCATGTGCTCTGCTTTTATAGCATTGCCAGTTTCACCTGTTTTACCAAGCATTTGTATGTACTCTGTCTGATTACCTGTTGCTGTCTTCATTTGTCTCTGGATTTGTGAGTTTCCCCCGTCGGATTGTTTGCTGGATTGGACTGACTTCATGGCATTTGACCCCCTGCCTGTGTTATCATATATGCTTGGATTATGTTTATGTTTTTGGACTGCCCTTTTTCCGGTTATTTTTTTTGACCCTCTGCCTGTTT